>NC_092858.1:44539646-44722591 GCF_032062135.1 Pyxicephalus adspersus | reverse complement strand
TCTGTGTTCTTGGATAGAGAAACTCTATCCAAGAATACACAGTAGTAGCACAGCGCAGCAACAGCGATCACTGCTGAAGCGCTGTACTATGTGTTCTTTGAAAGAGAAACTCTATCCAAGAACACCAGGCACTACATTTGATGAATGGGGACAAGTCCCTATTCATCACCTGTGGTGCCCGGACATTGTAGTGAAAATGCAGAGGTCTGCAGTTCAGTTTCCCACGTGATGTCACACCTGGAATTGAACTGCAGATTACCTCTGCAGTTCCACTACGATCTCGAGGCACCTGTAGTGCCCTGTGTTCTTGGATAGAGAAACTCTATCAAAGAATACACAGTAGTAGCACAGCGCGGCAACAGCGATCGCTGCTGAAGAGCTGTACTATGTGTTCTTTGTTAGAAAAACTCTATCCAAGAACACATACAACTAGTAAAGGGCTGCAAGAGCAAAAAAAGACCCTAATAAACACCCAAATTCTCGCACCATTGACTTGAATATTGTTTGAATTCGGCATTTGATCACCCAGAGAACTAGTAATGACGAGCATCTATTCAATAGCATAATATAGGATTAAAAATTAAAAATATAGTGGCTATAAATTCACTTAAAGCTGATTTTATCGTCACATTTTCAGTAATATATAAAAGGTGGCTATCCACTTTGAGACAATTAGGCTTTGTTGCAATTAGATGTGCTGGTACAACAATAAATGACTTACTAATACACATAATCAACACTGCCACATCCCTATCCATAGTAAGACATTTTGTGTGACTTTATGATAACTTTATTGGAGTTTGATGCTTCTACTGTCCATTTTAATCCAGAAAAAAACCCTTCTAATGAGGTCCATTTTCAAAAGTTGACCACACTAGAAGGGAGGGCATTAATCTCCAATGACGTTTTCATACAAAGATAATGGTGTTATTGAACACAAAGTTCATCTAAATGTGTACGGCCATCTGGTTGCAGTTCTTCCGCAGTCTGTGCTACTTCTGTCCAGGCTTGATAGCGCCTGAATAATATTTAAAATGAAGATGTGATGATACGTACCTCCTCCATATTTATGTTTGTTTCCTGAAGAAGTGGATTCACATCTGCTAAATGCGTTGCAATACGAACAATATGATATCCAATGTCAATTAAAGGCCCTTGTACACAATATATATGTAAAATAGGTATGCTTACCACTTAGGTAAATTTATTGGGCTATATAAATATCGACTAATGTGAATATTAATATAATGTCTTTTAAATGTCTAATAAATGTGTTTATGGATAAATATGAAGAAACTGGTATGGTTTTATGATTTACTGCGTTAAAAGTCCCACAAAACATGCCTTTCTTTGGTTGCAATTACAGGGGCTAACAAACAAGGGTAGAGAGGGCAGAACTGAACAGTTATCAGCATACCACACATGAGACCCCTTTATTCTAATGCACATCCTTTACTCATTTCATTAAATATATATATACCATCATATCAACCTGATCGTTCAGTAAAACAATCTCCTTCGTGTTCTGACCACATCAAAATAATAGCATTGAACCCTTATATTCTACTGGTGCCAATAGGCACTAATGCTCAAGTCTAAGCAGAAAAGGTTAATTAGGGTGTTGCACAATACACATTAGTCTGATTTCTTATATTCTGTTAATATTATGATCGTTGACCAGACCTTTATTGCCATTCATTACTCTGTTTATCTGTCAGGAACATGGAGTGTGGTTACAATCTATTTGTCTGTATTTGTTCTGACCAGAGGCCTGATGACTATGTCTGCAGTTTGCTCTGACCCTCTTTTTGTGGATTTTGCTCCAATTTTCATATTTTACTACTAGCACTAGTGACAATATCTACAAACTATTGATTATTTTCCATTGCCATTTTTATTGCTTTTAACCTAAAATTCAGTTGTTTGTTCAATAGACCTTGAATTAAAAAAGTTGTTGGTAAATCTATAGACAGCCAACAGAGATTGCACAGCCTGACTGTAGCATATTCTTACTTTTACTTTTCCACCCATCCCCAATATTTTTGGGTGGCATACATACTTTTCTTACCTTCACCCTACACTTACCCCAACACTAAATACAAAAAGATATAAGAGCTACATTTAGGTATAGAGGGGACAGCACTGGGCCAGTCAGAATTATCAAGGAGAAGTTCAAAGCCTTGAAAAAGCTCTAACTTCATACCAGATTGTGCTTTAAATCCCGGGAGCTTACCTTAAAGTGGACCTATCATCATATTTTTTTTACCTTATATTAAAGGGTGGATAAGCTTTTTATATCAGTGAAGAAATTAGTTTTTTTCTATTTCCATACTCGACTGGGATAGAGGTGAGATTCATGGCTTTCCATGGCTTTGTAAAGGTGTTTTTTTTATGTGATAGTTCCACTTTAAGAGATAGAAGAGGAAAAGGATGGTTAGTATATGTGAAGGTCTGCAATAAAGTGTTGCTTTGCTATGCATGGACATTTATTTACTTTAGAGAGGTAAAAACATATTTTATTCAACTCACAAAAAATTGAGAGCTAAAAGGCCATCATCAGGGCTAAGGGTTTGGTGAGAAAGGGGGAAAGAAAGTTGATATAAGCTTTTTAGGAAAAAAAACTAATTTCCACTTTCCACCTACCACACAAGTAAGGTAAAAGAATGAACCACAGAACAAGACCATACAAGACCACACATGTTATGTAAGCCTTGAAGTGAGCAAGATCTTAAGAATGTGGCTTTAATGTGATGTTTCCTTCAGTGAGACTGCTAGTGGAGTGCCTTTGTGTGGTGTAATGAGACATATGTATAGAGTATTGCCATGGGCTTGATATAGGTCGCACTGTGTGTGTTGTCTTGTCTCATGCAAGTATTTACATTGTCTAAACATACAGCGTTGTCATCCTATGGTAGTTAGAATAACATGAATATGAAATGAGCAATTTTTAGCAATTTTGCAGTAAACATATGTTTAAGGCCTAGACTGGTAGTTTTGAAAGCATTTAGTGGCCGATATGTTTACTCATTACATATTATTATATGACTTTGTTCAGTATCTGCACCCTTTAAAGAAAAGAAAATATAACCTTAAATTTTAATAATTAAAAATATGATTAAAGCATGAAAAATGTTAAATCTGAAAAGACATTACACAGTCCTACTAGAATACAAGTAATGTGTTACCTACAATTGTTGACATGCTTTTTGAGGATGTATACTCATCTGTATCCCTATTCACTATCTGGGAATTGACTGCCCTAGTCACTGGATAGTAAAGTATAGATCAGGACGACAGTCTCAAAAGTGAGCAACTGCAGCTCCCATATATCTGTGTATTAGTACACAAAAACCTATATTTTAATAAATCACAAATCAAAACATGGCATCTTTCCTAAAGTGGGATTAAAACCTAACACTCACTATTGTTTTTTTATTTCTTTCAAACAGTGGCCATTATAAAAACTGAAACTTCATGTAGCTAACTAATGAAATAATAGTATTTGATATACAAATTCCTGTTTTTCATATCACTTTATCTTTTTTTCCCTCCATAGTTACATGTAGGCCAGGCTTACCAGCAAAAGTAACAAAAGTATGTGGTAAATCATAATATTGTTAGGTTTTCATACAATAGTCACCTTTTATTCCCATTTTTTAACATGTTGCTGCAACTGTTTAGTCACTTATGATGGTGTTATATTTCTCTCCTAATTCTGAAACTTCTGCTGGATAGCTGGGCTTGCATATAATCATGAAACAGAGACATGATATACTATTATTACCCGCAGTAATGTCACACAATTGTCAATATACATTACTATTACAGTATGGTCCCTTGCCCCAAGAGAAGTGAGACTCCATGTCTGGGAGGTGGAGGAGACCTCATGGTAGGAGACATTAAAGTCAGCAGGTGATATCGCTCACCAGTATCATAGATGGCCAAAACATCACTAATGGGTGGTCTGACCCATTAACACAATTAGAGGTATGTACATTTAGCAGTGCCCACTGTTATTTCTCATTGCCTGTATATGATTTACATGTGTGTATGTGTCACAGCTTGTACCAGACGGTCCTCATTGACCTCAGACTGAGGTTACTATGGTAAGGAAAGGAAGAAGCTCAGAAGTCAAGACCTCACCCTCCTTCTTACACATAACCGATCTTTGCAAATTAAAAGCAGAGCTTGGGAAAAACTGAAGCATCTCTCCTGTGTGAAGTGTGTTTGTGGGGATCTTGGGATATTCCCAGAAACCACAGCTTGTGTCAGATGGTGGAGTATGTCCATCTGCCCGTGAGGCCTGTGGAAGATGCACAGGGAGCTAGGACCTGGCTGCGCCCAGTCTGGATCTAATTAGAAGCAGGTGGAAAACATGCTGAAATATTCAGCTTTTATTTTGGGACTGAGATTTCCCTGGCCCTCCCTCATTAAAAGCATCAATCTCTCCCCTAATGTGCTCCTTTTAGTAGTTAGACCGCGACTGGACTGAAATAGATTTACCTCCTTTGGATTTGACTTTAGTGGTGAACATGGCATGAACTGATCACATGGTGCTGACCTGATACAGTGTAGTAAACTAATAAATAAGGATGTTTGCAGCCAATAATATTATTTTTTATCATTAATTGAATTAGTGCAAATGCAGTCATGCAAGTGGTGTGGAATGTCATGCAGGGACCCTGCAACTAAATCTGGCCAGTCATTTCACCCCTCTCCTGCTGCTTCAGGACTACAGCTGTGGACAGCTCCCCATTGAGACCTCACATGTCTCATCATCCTAAATTCCAGGGAGACACAGACCACATAGCACAGTGGTGCAGGCAGATGGCTTACAAGACCGCATATGGCAAAACACACTGTTCAGCCCTGTATCCCACAATTATCTTCGGAGGAAAGTAACTCTATAATGATTTTGCACTGAAATTCCCGTACATCTAATAGTTCCCTTCCACTCATTCCAGTGGCTATCTGTAAACCAGCAACGTGGAGACGACTAAAGTTTGACAAACAACTGTTGCATATAAAAGTAGTCACAATAAATATTTTATTTACAAAAAACACTGTGATATTATTTACAAGTAAAAGTGAAAACAACTACATGAAAATATAAATCTCATGTCCTAAAAAATATTTGGATAATATATACAATAACCAAATAAAGGCATACATTTAGCAAGAAAACAGCTTTGATTTATAATTGTAGGCAGCAGCTGGGTGAGAATGCCTTACATAATGTACACATGCAGACACAGCTATACCCATTTGTGTGCCTGAGCACACAATGCAGTAGACAGGTACAGTAGTAGACACAAAAGGTACAGAAGCACATGGGTCAGCTAAGTACAAAAAAATATGAACACACAACTTTGTTTTCATGCATGTAGAATATCTAGAAACCACACAACAATGCAATCAACTTGCTGTAAGATATAACAATACATGGGATGAAACACATTAAAAGCATATTTGTAAAAAAAAAAAAGAATTATAAATGTAATCCTGAATAGTATGAGAATGTAAGATGTGCACTTAGCAGCTTACACCTGAAGTATAAATCATTACACACTATTAAAGGAACATTTTAAATTCCATGTGCAATGCCCACAAAGCCCACATGGGACAACCTAATTTACACAAAAGTACCCTCTGACCCATATAATATCAAGGGTTCTGAGATAACCCTTAGGCTAATGTTTTATTGACATTTGGATAAAATGTCACCTCTTTATTCTGTATGGGTTTAAAGACTTCATCAGCTGATAGCACAAAGGTAATAGGACCAAGGAAAACAGAAATGCTGCTTTAATATGTACATCATTTAATGAAAGTTTATATCTGGTGGATAAGGCTTTATGATTGGGGGCTGTTCCCCGTCTGCCTCCCATATTGTTATGTTCTACATAAAGGATACCAGTATATTAAACACGTTTAGAATAAGTGCTTATTAAAGACTGTATAAAGAGACCTGCAGTACAAAATGCTATCAAATAATTCCATGTTGAAGCAAATTATCACTGAAACTGGAAAAGCTTTCCTATGAGTATAAGTTATAAAGCTGTTTCCACCTATTTTAGTTTTTGTGTACTATTGTTTTACAAGCTCAATAAAAAAAAACTATACTTAAAGCCTATAGAAAAAGAATATGAAATCAAGATCTGAACTCCTAATACCTATTTAGGACATACATTTTTGGAATTTAGTAGGACAACTAGATTCAGCTGGTCCAGGTAAAATGTTCTTGTGATGTACGTGCACAAATGCTGGTATAATAATGTTTTTTACTGCAGTATTTATAACTAGTAGATAGTACCATCAACTGCTGATATACAGGTAAGTGGTATGAAGTTTAGGAATGGTCAACAGGCAACAGTTAATGCCTGTTATAGCAATCAGGTGTGTATGCAAAGTAAGATCATTGTTCTAAAGCATACTGAAACAATAGTAAATTCACGTTTACTTTTTAAACTCCCTTTGTCATTGCCAACAACCAGAAGTGGAAAATCAGTGGTTTTAACAACATATTTACATCTTTGACACTAAAACAGAAAATGTGAGAACTCTAAAAACTACATAAAGGTTCTGCATTGGCTGTCCCAGAGTTATGTTATGTTGTAAAATAACCTAGACAAAAAGTGCCATTATGAGAGATTAACTCATCAGAAGCTTGTTTAAGTGGTGGTAATTGCAGTACAAAACTATTGTTGGGTCATGGTAATATACCTGCAAAAAATTAGTAAGATTTTTAGACTCCCTGCAAGATCAATGACAAATGTATGTATGCTATGTACAGCAAGGTATGATAAATACAGGAAGTCATAATCCCTTCAGTTTCATGAGGATGGTTCTTTAACTTGTTCCCAAGAGTTAAATTAGTTTATGAATCCTCTCTGTATTACCTAAGCTTGCACCAAAAATATCACTCTCCACTATTTATGTATTACTACACAATCACAAATATCATTGCCTTTTAAAAACCAAAAGCAGGTTGCATTCTATAAATAAAAATGGTGGTCTTTGAAGGTAATGGTATGCAACAAATAAGCTCAAAAAGACTTTGAGTTCCGTATGTATTAATGTGGAAACTTTTAAAATCATGACATTACATGAAAAGTGTTCATTTCTCATGCCTAAAAACTGTTTAGTTGGGTCAGTAATGTAGTCTGTTTGGCCTGTTCACTAAACAAGGCCTGTGAATGGCATTCAGATATTGCGAACACAACATCTCCAGTTATATTCCCACCACTTGTCCAGCTGAGAGAGTAAATAAAATGACTTTTGTGATATTCAGAATCTAATATTATTCCCAGTGGGGTATTCTGCTTTAGGCTTCTTCTTAACAAATACCCATTCACATTTCCTTGCATTTACTTGTACCCAATGTGTGCTGAATTTTAGTAGGTCATTCTGTGACCTATATTGCTTTCCTCACCACCAACCAGAGCTATGGGAAGGTCCCGGATCTCAGACTTATGTGCTTTATTCTGTTCGACATTCTTCTCTTTATCACTGGCTGCAGATGCTATTGATGCTACTTTTCTTCCTCAACACTAGGCTCAACCACAAGATTAATGTATTTTAACCTTCTGTATAACACTAAACTTGGGATGTCATCAAAGAAAGGTCCACCTTGGATTAAGGACGAAAAACAAAGTAAAATTAATGTGGCCTGGTTTAGAATCAGCACAGGGAACATCAGCTTTCCTTTTCATCCCCTGAACTGATTGGGCGTTCTAAGATTTCTTAGACTTAGTCTAGTGATACTGTTTCTTCATTTGGCAAAGTTTCTATGATATCATCAATATTGATCTATTGCTTTACTTGAGGTATCACGGTTTGGCATTAAAAATTGCTATGTTTAGGTACATGAGGTTAAAGCAGATAAATCAGTGCAATATTATCAGTGCTAGATGACTTAGAATGTAATAGATACAGTAACTTAGTGTAATGTACAGTTCTGTGTTCTACCTGTTAAATACAGTATGAAAAATTGTTGTTCTCAGTGTAAAAAAGTTTAAGTGTTATGTAGCAGTTCCTTGTGTCCCTGATTTGGCAGCCTTTTTAAGGGTAAATGTGCCAGTACTGTATCCTGACTGGCAGATAAACTTTTACAACCCTAGACATCGATGAGGGAGACCAAGCCGTCCATTTACTGCAAAGAACAACTGTCACAAACATTCGTGAACCACTTGTGTAGTAGTGCAGTTCAAGCAAGTAACATGACAGCACCAGTGAAAGGTACAATGACAACGTTCGGTGACTTTTTCGGCTCGGCTTCTATAACCACGCCCACAACACAGAAGTTCACAGCCATCGAGACCTAGGGAGGTACTGTTACAAATTCGTCCTGTTGTACCTGGAGTTCCAGTCTTTTCACTGGCGCTGCAGAAGTTTGGAGACTTCTCAAAATATACAAGATCTCTAACAGAAGGCATGGCATGAGTGGGGTTCTCTGGTTCCAGGTGAGGTACTTCACTTCGAGAGCCACCACGGTTGCTGCCATTGTTACTGTACGTAACTTTAGAAGCACCATCAAAGCGGTCTTTTAGAGCATCGCCAACAGCTCGGAAGGGCGGAAGGCGCATCCAACAGGTTCGTAGGGAGCAGGATCCAGACATTCCATGACATTTACATTCCTGCCGCATCTCTGACAGTACTGTCTGAAAGACAATCAAATAAAATTCACACACTGATTTTGTAAATGAATATTTGCACAAAACTGACACGTACATGGAGCGTTCATTGTATACATAAATATAAATACATATGGCATATAGTGTAGTCATGTTTAATGCTGAACCTTATCATTGCCATTTGATTTCTTTCTTAATTTTATAAAAAGAAAACAAGTGCAGATTCAGTGGAACTCAAGCAATTGTTTTCTGTAGTTTTTGAAAGGTTTTTACAGTCCCTTTTTGGAAGATTTCTCTCCTTCTGTCCTGGTGACTATAGAACTGGAACAGGAAGTCAAGGAGACATCCATACAAGCTTGGTATAGGTTCCAACCTTTACCAAAGTGCCAATTTTGGATAGATGACCCTTTTTTCTGTTTCTGCTACCACTGGATCACTGGGATAGGAAGTGAAGGAAGTGCTCTTTTACGGAACATTTACAGTGATAAAGACCTGGTAATGCTTACAAAGCATCTTTGCTCTCTTTGAAATATACAAAACAGTTTTGGGTAGTGATGCACTTAAGGCTCCCATAGATGTGGTAGCAAAACTATTGGTGGATGAAAATGCATGCTTAAATTCCCCAAACACAAATGCAAGCAGTACCAGTGCAAGTATTCTGCACACGTGGTCATTCTAAATTCATACCTAAAATCATTCTAAATATTCATTCTAAAATAATTCCTCCCCTAAATTACCACATTCATTTTAAATGGCTTAATATTTATTTCCAGACACTTTTGCATGCATAACCATTATTACATTTTTAACTTTTGTATCTTTTTAAACTCAATTTATAATGTGTTAATTATTATGCAAGACATCACTACTCCCAAGCCCAATTAAACTTAGCAAGCTCCAGGTAACCAGGTTCAAACCAGGAGATTCTTGCTCCAAAATGTCTCCTTTATTTGACATTTTTACCCCATAATGATTTTGTCAGCAACCGTTTATCTGTTACAGTGACAATGCCGGGTTGGTCCAGTGGTACCACTGTTGCCATATGGGGTGGGGGTCACTTTGCTTCCTATATTAAGAAGTGCCAAGTATTTTCTTCACTGATTTTCTAGATTTGGATCTACTGTTGGGTTTTTACCACTATCTGGTAAAATAGTGGTATCTCTCATCTGAGAGATCTAATACAAGAGATCCAGCCTCACTCGCTGCCCTGCTGTCACCAAACAAACAACAACAAAAATAAAAAAACCTGGAATAGCAGGTTAATGATTTAAAAAAATTATATTCAAAACATGAAAGGGGAGGCCTGGCAACAACTTATTGGAGAAGAAATAGATAAATGATGACTGATATCCTCCATCCAGGAAACGAGGCAGGCTCTACCTACTGCAGATTTTCATCACACTAAAAAAAACTAACAATGTGCAGTGAATTCAGCATATGTGATCAGTATAGAGAGGAGCCTGTCTAATATGTGAAAAAAAGGCCTAAAGTGTAAATAAAAGCAACTTCTTTTTTATTTTAGCTTTGTATGGAATGGGAATAACGTCAAGGGTGGACCCTCTGTCAGAATTTTTGTTACTACTTGCCATTGGAATCTCTGGTACCCTGATACCCCTCCTGGTAAACCCTGTCACCAAAATATAAAGTTAAAAAAAAATTTAAACTTTACAGTTGTCTGCACCTCGAGGGATAGGGAGGGAATAAATCCAGGACAAATGTTAGTGATAACTATTTAGGATGGATCTCCCCTTACATTGAAAAAACTCCTGTAATTTCTTGGAGGTAAATGGTGCTTTCAGTGATGTATATAACACCTGAAATGACCAAAGTGACCATACACCAGACCACAAGCACTTTAAATGAGGAACTGCTGACATTCCTTCTTTACAATGGGAGAGCAGTTCTCCACATACTCATACTTAATGACCACATCCACCCCACTGCATATTAATGAGTAGCAGCAAAACTTACAAAGAACCTAAAATCTTTTTTTCATTACAAAAAAATAATTGTAATTGTACAATGATGCCATTCTAAATACAATAATTTGTAAAGTTATTGGACATCGGTTGTTAATATCACTTTGTGTACTTACCATTCTGCCTGCCTGATTGTTGTGTAGGTTCACCAGATATTTCAGGTCTCTGCCTCTTTCACTGGAGTCAACAAACTCTTTACCGATGAACCTTCCAAATTCAATATTGTCACTGCAACCTCCCCAGTGCCAGTCTGGCCCTCCTGGACCCCGACGTCGGTAATCACATGAGCAGGATTCAATCGAGCCCTCAGAACAAGAACGAGCCACGGAATGAGTCACACCAGCACTTGTGATAGCAAACACAAAGGCAGTCTCCCTGCAGCCTGTAAAAAGGGAAACCTTGGTTATTATTACACAATATTTTTATAGCGCCATCATATTAGGCAGCGCTGAAAAAAGTTACTTTTAACAAAGTACTAATATAGGTAAAGTGAACATTTGACAATATAGTTGGCATTTGTTACTATTGCATAAATTGGTGATCAGTTCTCTATAGTCCTTACCTCGGTTAACAATCTTTCCAAACACCTGGTTTCCAGGCCCTGTGGGGCAGTTCCAGCGCCGATTTCGGAACTGCCACTTGCACTCTCGAATAGCACTGAGAAGCCCACGGGTGATGCTTTGGAGGATGCCTGGATTTTGCCGGATAAGACGCCTCTGTCTGCGACTTAGTAGCTGAAGACTTGGATCTAGCACAAGTGAAAATGGGCCCATGTCTGACCCAGGAAGAACGTTTCCAGAGGAGGCCACATACACTATTCCCCTGTAAAAAGGTCAACAAGGTCAGGATTAGTCAAGCTTGCAATCAAAGTTATCTAAATACAGTCATATGTAAATAAGGCAAGCCGCACCTGCTGGTGGCATCAAAAAATCTTTTATACCCCTGGAAAATTTATCCTTATGATGAGTAGTGACAGCCTATAAAAAGAAAGCATCTTGTAATAATAACATTTATTGTGACAATATTTGTAATATGGAAGTCCAATTGCTGACCTGTCCTTTTACAAATATCCATTGACTGTCAGGCTATTCTAATATCTTCAGTACTTTCTGACTTAGAACGGACCTGGGACAATAATGCCTATTACCAATTGTGCTTTCTCTCTGACTTTTCTAGTCTGCTTGCTTGGCCTAATTGAAAGCAATTAGGCAAGTGAGAACAGCTTTCATACTCCTTCCAAGTTTCCTTGCTACATTGGAATGGTCAGTTACATATTATGGTAAGATGTATAGGAAAATACATGAGAACATAGAAAATTGAAGTTAGTTTTAAGCTAATACTCCAATGCACAATATGTTAATTTTGTAGTAATAATCAGGGGCAGGCATAGGGAGGAGCAAAGTGTACTGCTGTACACCCTCCTCAGCCACAGGGGACTACCACAGGGGCCCCAAATCAGTTCAGTGGGGGGCCCCAATTCCACCACTGGTAATAATATATACAGTAAAAATATTCAAAGTCACTTCAGCTGATTGAGACCTTTATATGACCTTAGAACTGCTATGTGATGTGTAAAATCCTCATATCGTATAGTAAATGATCCATTGCTTACATTATTAACTCTAAGAATACATACTGATGATGTGCTGAATTACAGTATATGTATTCTGTATAGGAACATTTCTAAATTCTTAGGATAATAAGTGTCTATAGATAAATATCACAGTTATAGTTGGACAATCATACTCTGTAATCACTATGCTATTAAATATATCACCTCTGCTATGTTTATTTTATGAAACCACAAGCCTTCTCCTATATGCACATGGACGTGTAAGATAGAGTGTTATGTTACCATGGTTGTGGTTACATATCTATCACTTTATGAAGCTTGTAAGGGAAGTGGCGATCATGGTTTCACATAATTACCTATACAGCTATTTTGAAAAAACATCACGTGAATCTAGTTTGAATGTAAAAATGAAAAAGTTGACAAAAATGTACTATATTGGCTGGAGCTGTAAAGGAATAACATATAATAGGAATACCTCAAATGTATACTATTTTTTATACTTGAGTAACTCTATGATGAATAATAAAAAGATCAATGAAGTTGAAATTGACAGGCTCTGATCCAATATAAAATAAGAATATTATTAGAATATTATAGGAATATTATGGTGGGTATAACGTAATGATAATTGGATGATGTGTGGTGGTTTATTCAATCAAATACCAATTCTACATAAGTTTTTTTTATTATCCTAAACACCTGGTGCTTACATTCAATATTGCTTCATTGCTACACTGTTTTGCACTCAGATCATGCTTTCTATACATAAATTGTGATTCTCAAAAGAGAACTTATTGGCTGTTTATTCATCAGAACGGGTTTCTCCTGAATGCACTTGGTGCTGTTTAGGAGCATTGAAGTTGTACTTTTGCAATTCAAATACACAGAAACTTGGATTTAGCATTGATGTAATATATTATTGCAGCTTCGGTATGTGAATCGTCAATGATAAAACACAGAGGTTGGACTCCAAAAATGTATTATGAGGCATCAAATATTATTTCCCCTTAAAGTTGTTGGCTATAGTACAGGGAAGTAGAAGTATTGTCATGCTGAATGTGTTCAAGCTGCACCATCATAATCACTGCAGGTTAAATGCACCGTTACTTGAAACATATAATTGTATGCAAAAGGCACTGCGGCACTGAATGTAGATGTGATAGAGTCATTGTAGGTAAAATTGACATCAAGAGAACAAAACAAAACAAAATGCAGAAGTACTCTGTAATATGCAAGATCAATGTGAATGCAATAAGTTTAAAATAAAAGGCATTTTTTTTTTTCAAAATAAACCAATTACACCATATGTGTAGACTGCAATCAGGTTTACTAAGTAGTGCAAAGAACAAAAGTGATGTATAAAGTAAAATAAACCAATCAGGTTTTAGATCACTATATCGGTTTACTGAAAGAGTAATTTTGATTGGTTAATAAGGGTGACTGAACTTTGCATGTTTCCTTATGGCTTAGATTTATTCCTCATAGCATTTTCATAGTGTTAGTGTAGGAGCGGTATTGGCTGTATGTAATGTAATGTGTGTAGGGGTACAGTGAATATAGATTAGAAGTGCAGTAGTATCCACAGAACAGAATGTAGTTACGGTAAACAGTTATAGAAGATATAGTAACAAAACCATTTTATACCGGACGGTATTTATTGTATGGACTTTTACAGTACTGTATATAATAAGATAAAGCACAGTACTAAAATAACGTGATCTTCACTACAGAAGAGTTATCTGTGCTGGTAATATGAAGGCAGGTAAATTTGGATGTTAGGCTGAAAAGAATAAAAAATTATGTGTCATGACAAATAATAGCCAAGACCAAAGATTTGTATTCTATTGTCAATAGGATAAATGAATTGTACAGTAAATGACAGCCAGCCAAGGACAATTAAGCTGAATGGCAACTGACAGAACCATACGGATGTTAGCTTTGAACTTTTAGCCTATGTTAAAAATGAAGACATAAATTGATGGACATAATCATCTGTCGTATAAACATTTAAAATTGCAAATTGCACTTTATAATTGAAATGGTTACCTTGAAAGGTTGTTCTATTAATATTATGCCAGGTAGTATGCAGTGCAATATTTTTATCAGAATAAAATATTATTTAAATTAATACGTTATTCACTTTAGCAGTGTGTACCTCTTCATTTTTCCTGATGGGCATGTTTAATATATATTGCATTTTTCCGTCCTGTTATATATTAAGCAATTCCTAGATATAATCAATACAATTAACACACAAAGCATTTTTGTAATGGTTACAGTATAACACAATGCAGGTGCCACTAAAACATCAGTATAGAATTATACACAAATTATTTATGATAGCAAGATAGACAGGTATCACTCACCACCACTTGCCGCTGTTATTCACAGCCATGGTATTGGATAGCGAGGAGAAAGCCAGAACCCACAGAGTCTTAAGGCCAACCAGGAAAGTAAGGATCCTCATGTCTTCAGGAAAGGTGGCAGGTGCCTTGTGCAGGATGGATGCAAATCACTGGTAGTGGCCTCTGCTCATGTCACATCCACCTGTGAATGGCTGTCAGTGTGCACTAAGGGTAAGGCAGGGTCTCCTAATTGCCAAAAAAGCTATGTTGCTGCTTAACTCCTGGATTGTCAGAGATGAGTCCTCTTGGATTCAATGGTACATAGGAAGATGTAGTGGAAGTTGGAGACAAGATTCCAGGCTGAACTGAATAAGTAGACCTCAGCTTATACTAACAATGAGGACCCGGGGACATGTTCTGCCCCTACTGAGTGGGTGACACAGCGGTCAAGAGCTGTCTTTCCATCAGAGAAGGCCAAAGAGAAAGAAGGTGGGGAGAGAGATTAATACCCTTAATGGCCATAGAGACCAGCTCAGTCATTGTACAATTCCTCCCCAATCCTTCTCTGCATGACAGCCACTAAATCCAACGCAGAGGGGGCAATCCTCCCACCCCCACATCTTCAGATTTTACTTCTGCAACTATGTTGGAAAAAAATGAGAGCCAGAGGGAGCTTTTTGTGTTCCTCCAATAATTCAACAATAAGGTCTAATGTATGTTCTCATATGGATTGGTAAAGTGTAATAGTTTCTGATCCCCTCTGAGCCTGGCCAGGGGACGTGGAGGGCAGAGAAGGGTCTAGGGTGCCTCCTGTGTGGATGTTTATTGACAGACACCAGGTTCTGTCCAGTGTGTGCAGTGTGCAGGTCTTATTATTTGTCCAAATCCCACACAGTCTTTTCTCGCCTCTCCCCTTCCTGGAATATCCTATCACACTGACATTAGAGGCTGCTGTACCATGAGGCTACTCTGGGAGTTCAGCATCTCTGAGGTTTTCTCTAGTGGCTTTTTCCCTTCAGATTTTTTTTTAACTTTTGCTTTTTTGGCAGCTGCTCCACAAACGTCATTCTGGTTACTGCTGTTACCAATGTGCTGTGTCCGCTTTTTAGCCAGACTGTTACTTTGCCATCTTGTGCACAAACTTCGTGTAATTCTAAATTCCACTTACCACTATTAAATGCGTTCATGTATTACACATGTATTTTTAGATTTACTTGTAAAGTTCAGGTGGAAAATAACTTAAGATCAGGAAAAGCTATGTATTAACAGAATTAAATGATTTCATTCTGTTTGCTGTTAGCCCAATTTTTAAAAATAACTCACTAAAGTTTAATTCACAAGTCCGTAACTGGCCTTATTTTCAGTCATATGACAGGTATTTGCAGCTCTCATTAGATACCATTTCTAAAAAAAATTATTGGAATAGCAAATAACAAGTTTTATAGCCATTTATACACAAAGTAGACTTTTCTAAACTATACAAATCTAGTGACTTGGAATAGGCAGGGATGATATCATGAGCCTGCTGCAGGCAGAAGGAAGAATTTCCATGGTCTACCATTCCCCTGTAATCAGACGAAAACATTTTAACTTTGTAGTAAAACGCAAGGTGTGGGATTGCAGTAGGGGCTGACATATGTCAAACATTTGTGAAGACAGCCAAGACCGGCACAGGCATCATAAACTACTTTTACACTGAGCACTCTGAGCCAGCATCTTAGTCCTGGAAGTAGATGGTTGATGCCTCAACAAAGATGACTCTGTCCTTATGAAGAAATAAGCAGATAACGGCATTATTAGGGAAATACTTTGATCTCTGTCAGCACTAAGAAAAACCTGTAAGTGGTACACTGACACATTACTGACCATGCTGCACTTACCAACCAATCATGAAAAAATATGACCTATGGTGACATGCACAGAACTGACAGTCAAATTGTAGGTATATGATTAAGAATCTTTATGACTAAAGGGATGCACTAGATTCTATTTTATTGTCAATTCATAGATGTATGATACACACAATACCATTACAACACAATGCTTTAAGATGCCCAAGATTTACAGCAGAAAACACTTCTGGAGACCCAACTAATTCCCAACCTAACTTTGAGGATAAACTACTCCACACTATCTGTATCTACAGAGGACAGTAAGAGCTTGATTTTCTAGCATATGTATAGACTGAATGGTCATGGCTGGCAACAGATCTAAAGTCAAGTAGATGCCAGCCTACACATCCTAAACTAAAATATGTCACCTTTTAAAAGGCACTGTCAATCTATTCTAGTGTCTCAAAATAAAAAAATGATCATATAAATCCTATTGTCAATGGTCAATGGAGAGAGTTGAGAGAGAACTGTGGAGAACAAATGCTATGAATCATAGGGACCAAGGAAAATAAGAACTAATGAAGAAAGATCAGACCAGACATTGAAATGTACAAAAATGAATACATAATGAGAATAATTTAATATGCACAGACTGGTGTGATAGGGCTTGTGCACAAGGGACAATTGTTACTTCTTGAGAAACATCTGGAAAGCCATAGCTGGAAAGGAAAGGTAGGAACCATGGAGGAATCAGAACATATCTTACAGGAGTCCAAGGTCTTTCATGTGCTCTAGCACTGTGGAGTAACTACGTGCTGGTTGCTGGCAACGTGAATAACAAGCTATCTTTTTATATCTCTCAGGAATTCTAGTGGTGAGACCTCCCCACCGAAATTCCCAGTTCTGCCAGACTGCTGTGGCCATTAAAAATGCTGTTACACTCTATTGATGACTCTTACTTAAAGAGATAATTGAGGAAAGCAATTGCAAGAGCTACAATTTGTAATGATGGCCTTGTGGAAGCTTGTTATAAAGAAATATATCCAAAGAAGCATCTTAGAGATATAGGAAGTCAGCGGTGGTTTATCCAATTCTGTCCATTATCCACCGAACACTAAATTATTATTTCTACTTAAGGTTCACATTTATAGAGTTGATTTAAACTGTAAATTCAAATTATGAGTTTAGTACATGGCCTGGTCTTTGGTCCTGGTAGTTTTAAAATCTATAGCTTGCAATGGCTGTCTTGAGATCTGGTTGTAAAAGGTTGACAGTGAAGAAGAGCTCAATATCGAACACAGTTTTTCTCCAGTCTGTTGGAATTTCTCAGTGTTAAATGTCCTTTTAAGTGTTAAGTGTAAGAGTTCATCAAACATGTTCAACTAATGCCTGTTGGATGGATCAGACAGAGCAGTAGTGCTATTAGCCTGTCCTATGATGCTGGTAAAGCAATGAATGATTAGCAGTTGCCCATTTATATCCGGCATCATTCTGATATTAGAGGACATTAAGGTTTTGTATTTCTCATGTTTTGTTTACAAGATCTGTTTGAAAAGAGCAACAAGCATGCAGCATCTTTTATATATTAAAAGGGGATGTCTTCATTTGAATAGCCCCCCGCAGAGTTCTGAGTCATGTAAAGTGGGTTGCAGCAAAGGCAGCCTAACAGTTACCAACTAACATGGTTTGATCACAGCAGGTTATCCTAACACTCACTGGTTTAGCTTTTTGCCACTCATTAAATATTCTCATAATACCTCATTCTGCAATCCACAGACAAAAAAATAATTGGAATCAGAAAAGGTTAACCAGAATCTGAAATATGACATAATTTTTCCCTGAACTATACCGTCCACCTCTGCCGAGGCCTACATCCAACTGTCGCCTATGACAGTGAAGGGATTACAGACAATCTCTAAGAATTTACATTTTTAAGTCTTTAAAAGAAAACTCCCTTTGGTATTCAGTTAGGATCCTAAAAGATTTTGGAGATTAACCCCAGGGGAGAAGCACTGCCAGTGGCCTTTCAAGCAGAAAATAAAGTGCATTAGAGTCTGGGGTACTTTGTAATGAGATTTACAATTTATTGGATTTCACATATATGTGAAAGTTGTACTGTTTGTATATTCTGTGATAAATTGTATTTTTTAAATTAAAATATCTTTTATATATTATTTAAAAAAAATGAACAATTTATAGTGAACCAGCCCTAAATATAGCATATTTATGGATGTCCTTGTAAAATGGACAACTTTTTCAGGCTTGACTCGCCAATTGGATTTTCTTATAGAAACAAGTATCATAAAATGTTAAATCTTTCCCCACCAAACTGTATGTGGTAAGCTGGCAATACTACTTCTGAAAAAAAAATCAACTACAGAAGGGGAGGGATTATTTGCCATGTAATTATAACGATCACACTGATAATTGCAGAGAATGGTGCATTATATGGCGCCAGACTGCTATCATTTTCCAACTCGTAAAATTAACTTTTTAAAGAATGCCCAATGACATGCAAGGAAATTTAAAAATAATTAAAAAATTATTTTTTTTTTTTGCATTTGATTGGATGGATGAAGTGGATAGAGCTTTATCTCTTTCACTAAGCTAAGCATTTTTGCAGGGTTAAAATCCACTTTAAAAAGTGAACTAAACTCCTTTTGTAAATGAACCCTACTGTTTCACAGAATAATGTGAAATTCATAAAACAGATTTAGGTGGAAAGACCAATTCCACCTAACTGAATGAAAACGCCCAAGAAGGAACTTAAACCAAAGGCCTATGGTAAGAAGAGATCAGCAATGGCTGGATGTTGAACATGAAAAAAGTCAATCACACATAAAAATGACAGTACATCATTTAGAAGGTTGATGTCTATTCTAGTTTATAGCACCAATGTAGGGATAAGTTATGGTTAGATTGTTTCACATAAGGAGCTACAATGTTTTTCTGCAACTGTATAGAAGATTTTCACCACCTTGGATGCATTTTAGATTTGTGCACCCATATATCTGTATCTTAGCCAGCCTTATTACTGGTAAACCATTGTCCCGTAGTTAAGAGGAATTCTATAGGGCTGTGTTCTTTGACACTGTGATGTACTTGCCAAAGCCTGAGATACCACAAGTGTAGGCATGTGCAAGCAAAGTATATAAAGATTATTATAGGGGCAAATAAAGCTTCATAAATAATTGTACACAATTATAGTGAAAAATATAGATGCATAATGTAACTGTGGTCATGCTAAGACATATTTTGAGTGAACGGTGTAGCCTTTACACAATAGTCATCTTTAATGTGAATAATATATTTTGATTTGTCATAAATGTACTTGTATGCCATGCATATTGTAGATTCTTCTTATAGAGGTTATCTGAAGTCAGCAACCCCACTGAACTGAACAACTAATGAAATATTGGTAATTGCTTAACCGAGAGTGTATTGTGTACATTAGTGAAAAAGAAAGATATGCCGAATCAAAATCACTGTTTAGGACTACCAAGCAGAAGCTACAGCCTGCATGTAAATTGTTCAGATCAGACTGCTCAGTTACATCCTATACACAGAGACAATACACAAAAAACATACAAAAAACTATTGTTGATTCCTTTATAGTATTTTGTCAACACAGATACATTAAATTGTATGCTGCTATGTTAAAAAGTCACCTTATACTCTTGGTTTATTTTCTTATCAGGTAGACATGGCGTCTTTAGTGTTTGCTCTGCTACTTAATTTCATATTAAATGGTAGCAGTTCTTTCATCCCAGAGCCAGCACATATTTGGTTTAGAAGATCAGACAAGTTAAATTTCCATTGTACCATTATATTTCTGTTTAGCTATCAGTAAAACAAGCAGTGATAAAAAAGATGTAAATACTAACGATATCACCTTTCCTTCTGTACAAGATGGCACAGAGCTAAATTTTCAGATTTTGTTTTCTGAGATCATGAGAAGTTTACATACTTTAAGTAATTTCATCAAACTCAAAAAAAAATGAAAAGGAACAAAATATATATGTAACAGACAGTCTCCGGTCTTCTTTAGATTTTTGGGGATTATTAGCACTCAATATATTAGGTCTGTGGAATATTTTGTATGTACAACCAGTCCAAGATTTAAAGGTTTTGGTCTTCCAGGTCATCTTTCGCCTCTTCAAGCTACATGATTTGTAAAACCTTTTACCTTTTGTACTGTCACCTTTTATACAGCCACCTTTCATGATACCACCAATTGTTATATTGGCATGTGGCCAGCATTTACACTCCTATTCAGAAACAAAGAAAACTTCAGAACTTGTGCTTGGTTAGAATCACTGGAAATGATCATTGGAATGAATGAGCGCCTTGTTCTGTTCTATGGAGAGGGGAGGAGGAAGGACACGTAGAAAGTGCCTCTCTGTGACCTCCATAATGTTTAAAGTAAACAACAAGTCATTATCAGCTGGTGGTTTGGATGGTGACAATCACAAATGATTGGTTTAGGCAACAAGAAATTGGGTCTCTACAAGGTCCAAGGCAGAATGGAGCCCTAGACAAGATAGCAGCCATACTACCCTTCCATCTATTCTTTTGCTAAGAATTGAATTGACTATATTGGGATGGCCCCATCAGACACCAACTTACTACATGTACATCCTCCCTTGTAAATTAACACTCATGTGCACAGCTATAACAAACTCCATGGGCCTGAATTATTTAGGCTCTCCAATGCTGGAGAGGATACACTTTCATCAGTGAAGCTGGGTGATCCGGCAAACCTGGAATGAATCTGGTCAGGGATTAAAAACATTTACTACCAAATAGCAGATGACTTTAAAGAAGTTAATTCCAGGTTTGCTGGTTCACCCAGCTTCACTGATGAAAGTGTATTCTCTCCAGCCTTGGAGACCTTTAATAAATCAGGGCCCATGATTTTTTGGAATTGCTGCGTGAGCATTAAGGTTGTAAATTTCCCCTTTAGGCTTCCCGGCCTTTGGATAGGTTTTCTTGTGGGTGAATTGACTCTACTCTTGTATTTTTATTTTAAGTGCCCTATACCTATGCACACAGAGGAATGTATCATTCTCTCAACCTACCCATGTTTCCACAGCAATGGAACATGACCTAGTTTGGGTTTTCATGATCAGACGTGGATAGATTGGACATGCTGGTAAATATAGATTACCAGAACAACAATCTTGAATAAACAAATGCATCTTATGAAAATTCTGATCACTTTCTATCTGAAAAAAGCAATTAGAAAGACTGAAAGTCTTACACTGTGTTCAAGTGTGCAGATTTTGTGACTTCCAACCAATTAATTTTCTGATAAGAAAGTAAATTGGTCAGTGCAAAACTCTTAGCTGAGTTGCTTGAATGTACTAGGCATAATTAGCATTACCTTAACAATGGATGATATTTTATTTTACTGATATAGCATAATTCTATAGTGATGCTACAATCCCATCATCCACTGCCTGTAACATGAACAGTGCTCTGACAGTCTTGGTTTGGAGGTTGCAGATATGTATAATGTGTAATAAATAATGTATATCTAGACAATAAATAGTAGGTATTTTCCTTTACTATCCCCAATGAGCACTCTGTCAGCTAGTCAGGCATAGAGTTTTCACATGCAAGGAACCTCACCGTGGGTGGATAGCTCCAGTAATAGACTCTCAGCACAATATGATCCATCATTCAGTCCAAAGAAAGCGTCACAACAAGAAGAAGCCCACACATACCCCTGTTGTGCTGATATCATGCTGTGTATCCCTCCTACTCGGTATGGGATTCATCTGCATTAAAACCACAAAGAGATAGTTTGAGATTGTGAGCTTGTAACTGAGATATGAAAATGTGTATCACTTATTGTAGGTTCATTCTGCTACTATATTTATTATACTTTTATAAATGTATTGCTAACGAGCAAGTAGCTAAAC
Organism: Pyxicephalus adspersus; assembly: GCF_032062135.1. Lineage (NCBI taxonomy): Eukaryota > Metazoa > Chordata > Amphibia > Anura > Pyxicephalidae > Pyxicephalus > Pyxicephalus adspersus. The sequence continues at coordinate 44,700,305 of NC_092858.1, read as the reverse complement.
AGCATTTATTCTTTTGGATCATTTTTGTCTTCTTTAGATTTTTGGGGATTATTAGCACTCAATATATTAGGTCTGTGGAATATTTTGTATGTACAACCAGTCCAAGATTTAAAGGTTTTGGTCTTCCAGGTCATCTTTCGCCTCTTCAAGCTACATGATTTGTAAAACCTTTTACCTTTTGTACTGTCACCTTTTATACAGCCACCTTTCATGATACCACCAATTGTTATATTGGCACGTGGCCAGCATTTACACTCCTATTCAGAAACAAAGAAAACTTCAGAACATGTGCTTGGTTAGAATCACTGGAAATGATCATTGGAATGAATGGAGAGGGGAGGAGGAAGGACACGTAGAAAGTGCCTCTCTGTGACCTCCATAATGTTTAAAGTAAACAACAAGTCATTATCAGCTGGTGGTTTGGATGGTGACAATCACAAATGATTGGTTTAGGCAACAAGAAATTGGGTCTCTACAAGGTCCAAGGCAGAATGGAGCCCTAGACAAGATAGCAGCCATACTACCCTTCCATCTATTCTATTGCTAAGAATTGAATTGACTATATTGGGATGGCCCCATCAGACACCAACTTATTACATGTACATCCTCCCTTGTAAATTAACACTCATGTGCACAGCTATAACAAACTCCATGGGCCTGAATTATTTAGGCTCTCCAATGCTGGAGAGGATACACTTTCATCAGTGAAGCTGGGTGATCCGGCAAACCTGGAATGAATCTGGTCAGGGATTAAAAACATTTACTACCAAATAGCAGATGACTTTAAAGAAGTTAATTCCAGGTTTGCTGGTTCACCCAGCTTCACTGATGAAAGTGTATTCTCTCCAGCCTTGGAGACCTTTAATAAATCAGGACCCATGATTTTTTGGAATTGCTGCGTGAGCATTAAGGTTGTAAATTTCCCCTTTAGGCTTCCCGGCCTTTGGATAGGTTTTCTTGTGGGTGAATTGACTCTACTCTTGTATTTTTATTTTAAGTGCCCTATACCTATGCACACAGAGGAATGTATCATTCTCTCAACCTACCCATGTTTCCACAGCAATGGAACATGACCTAGTTTGGGTTTTCATGATCAGACGTGGATAGATTGGACATGCTGGTAAATATAGATTACCAGAACATCAATCATGCATAAACAAATGCATCTTATGAAAATTCTGATCACTTTCTATCTGAAAAAAGCAATTAGAAAGACTGAAAGTCTTACACTGTGTTCAAGTGTGCAGGTTTTGTGACTTCCAACCAATTAATTTACTGATAAGAAAGTAAATTGGTCAGTGCAAAACTCTTAGCTGAGTTGCTTGAATGTACTAGGCATAATTAGCATTACCTTAACAATGGATGATATTTTATTTTACTGATATAGCATAATTCTATAGTGATGCTACAATCCCATCATCCACTGCCTGTAACATGAACAGTGCTCTGACAGTCTTGGTTTGGAGGTTGCAGATATGTATAATGTGTAATAAATAATGTATATCTAGACAATAAATAGTAGGTATTTTCCTTTACTATCCCCAATGAGCACTCTGTCAGCTAGTCAGGCATAGAGTTTTCACATGCAAGGAACCTCACCGTGGGTGGATAGCTCCAGTAATAGACTCTCAGCACAATATGATCCATCATTCAGTCCAAAGAAAGCGTCACAACAAGAAGAAGCCCACACATACCCCTGTTGTGCTGATATCATGCTGTGTATCCCTCCTACTCCGTATGGGATTCATCTGCATTAAAACCACAAAGAGATAGTTTGAGATTGTGAGCTTGTAACTGAGATATGAAAATGTGTATCACTTATTGTAGGTTCATTATGCTACTATATTTATTATACTTTTATAAATGTATTGCTAACGAGCAAGTAGCTAAACAGCATTTATTCTTTTGGATCATTTTTATAAACCTTTGATATAGCTCTGTTCTATCATTTTCTATCATATCATTTGACAATGCAATATTCTTTTCAATAAAAATATTGAATTTAATAAAAATCTATTACAAACTAGTGCTTACAAACCATAGACTATACTATAAATCACTATGTTTTAGGTATCAGTTATGTTGCAATCACCAGAAAAAAATATTTGTCTGTAAAGACAAAAGTCTTTGGAATAAGATCCTGCTGGGAGTATCCTTACCTATATATGAAACAAGACAGCCTAAAAACTTTGATTTGTACAGACACCTGAAAAATGATCAAAGGCTTATAGGATGATCTAAAAGTAGGCCTGTTGAAACCAACCTGCTGTAATGTATTGGGCTGTTATATATTACAATAAAAATATAAGTTATCATACCTCTGTACAAGAATACATTTCTTGGGGCTTCTGAGTCTTTAAAACTTGGTGTCAATACAAAACAGCAGTAACATGAAGGTTGGTGGGAGAAACAATTTGAAACTACCGGGAATATAGGAGATTGATAATTTAAGGGAGGCTTTGCATGCTGATTATTTTGCAGAATATACATACATATGCTTAGGATCTTGTCTTCTTATTTATGACACAGTACTGGGGACCATTAGAGGCCTATACAGTTGATTTAGATAGAGTCCTTAAAATACCCTTCAAAACTGTTGAGTTTAATGGGGTCAGGGAATAGCAATGCAAGGAATTTGTGGAAGGGATTTTACCTCATGTCCACCAAGACAATGGCTTTACTAAACAATCATAGCTTTATAGAATGGACAGTGGCAATATTTCAGCACTATCTGAGGTTCCAGGGTGAGGATTGTGAACTTAAATACTCACATTAAAGGCAAGTTAGTCATCTAGTGTACTACATAATGTTTTCTGATCTAACCATTTTTCTTTACCCTGTGTACACATATAATCTAGCAATTATTTTTTTTTTAAATTGGATAGTTGCTTGCTCCTTTAAATACCACAGATAAGTGGACATTTCAGATAAAATAAAAGCAAGTTATGTAGTTAGCATATACTGTATATCTAGTCAAGCATAAAAAACTTTGTGTCTATCTGACAGATAAAGGACTCAGTTTAATTTAAACAAAGTTTTAGTGGCAACAGTAAATTAATAAATGAGCAAATCTAAAAATTCAGGTCTAAATACGATGAAGGGAGATAATAAGCTCAGTAAGCAAACCCTCTACAACTATTTTATCAATTGATTGCTAGACTGATAACAGAATGTTTGCAGGATGGGCTAGTCTAAGTCTACGTACACACGTCCAATGGTTCTCATCTGATAATTGGCTCAGGGCCGATATTGGACAAGAATCTGACGTGTGTACAGCGCCTGCCGTCCATCATCGGAACGACCCTCCTGGCGGATCCACGGACGATGGATGACGAACGATCCTAATAGAATCAAAGGGGGAGAGCGCACAGCAGGCTGTTACTCTGTCGTTCTCCCCTTTCCTTCTCCATAGAGCAGAACGATGCTGTATGTAGAGCACTTGTTCATGCATCGTGCAGTCGTTTGTCGTTGGAAAGGATCGTTAAAGATCTTTTCTAATCTCATATATTGCATGTGTGTACTTAGTCTAATTCCCATCTCTACATTCATATTTAGCTCCCAGCCAGTTGCCCAATATCTAGTTTCTAAATGAAATGCATAAAAGTGCAGGCCAATGTGTTCTATGGCTCACGAACTACCCTCTTCCTAAATTCATAGCAGGGATTCTGGAGCATTAGGATGAATTAAAAATACAATTTTGTGACAAGAGTCTCTAGGCCTAACAGAAGCACAATGAAAAGTTTGCTAAATCTGTCTGAAAGAGTTCTGCTATTTCTCTTCTAATAGTGAGAAACTGAATGTTGACATTAACAATATGGGTCATCATCTAATAATAATATTTGACACTGAGCTTGTACCTAGAATAATAGGATGTAATATCAGGCTGGAAGTTGATGTTGCACTGAACTGAAATTTAATAAAATGACACTAGGCTGTTATCTAATAATGTCATTTTGAGCTGGCATATCTGACAATATATCATTATACAAAATGGTAGCATTGAGGTTCCAGGGCATCTCACCAAATCTACTTTGACATGTTATCCTTAGAACCACCAACACTACGGAAGGTGGGAAGGTGGGGTTGAAGTACCAAGGTAAATATATGGAGAATCGGGATTGGGGGGGGGGGGGGGGGGGGGGGGGGTTAAAATTAAAAACAAAAAAATTCGAATCGGGGGAGGGGGGGGGGGGGGGTCTGCAAGCCATGGGGATATAATTGGGATTTCCCAAGTCCTGTCAGCCCCGGGGCCTGGGTCCCAGTCAGATTGAAGAGAAAGCAGCATGGCCTACGATAGTTGGGAAGGCCTGGAGGTCCAGGTGTCTGCAGGGGAGGTAAAACCCACTAGCTCATCCTATGAGAAGTCAGAAACCAACAAGTGCTGCAAGATTAAGGACAGTCATGACAAGGGTCATTGCACTCCAACAGGAAGAATCGCTGCACCCTATTATTCACAGAGGGAAATTAGGACTGAGGATATGCCTGTAAACTAATATAGAGGATGAAATTAACAAGCAGCCTACTTTCCACCTGATATGAGATTCCTATGCCCTCCCAATTGTAATTGTAACCTATAGTCAAATTTGCCTGGGGAGGTTCTTCATTGCACAAGGCATAGGTGGTTTCCCTTCGGTAATAAACATACCTGTCTAATTGCATTTTTTTATTGATCTGTGCTTGCTCCCTTATAAGTGCCGCTATCACCAGGTCTGCTCCTGCATGTCTGGGTTCATCTCCCAGGGCTGCTGGCATACCCTGCATATCCTAGCATTTTTTATTTTCAATTCTAGGCTTAGGTTTTATTGCAAAAAAATCCTTTTTTTTTTGCAGAATTATTTTCAAGAGAATTGACTGATCCTAAAAGTTTGAGCCCCTACAGGGGTAAGTGCTTTACTTGAAGTCTAGAGTTCAGCTTTAACATTTAGGCACCCTTTTATATGACTCATAATGTACTAATGTTAAGCTTATTCCGAATACATATGAAATATTCAAGTAAAAACCTATTTTCTATTTACATATTCAAAAAATAAATGCCTATATTAAGATGCCTAAAGACAGAATTATTATAAAACAATTGTTGTATACTTAATTTATCGCCTCAAAAGCAACCTAGTGGGTAATTTAGTAATATAGCAGTCTCCTGCGCAGGAATTCTATATTTTTTGCAAGCCTAGAGAGGGCAGTATTGTTCTGAATAAAAAAGGCTTCAATTTCTTTACATTTCTTAAAGTGGCATACTTTTCCTAAACCATATAATATTGACTATACTGCGTACAAATACAAATTTGGTTAAAAAGAAGGAAAAAAAACACAAGAATAGTGTGATCTGAATTTCTTCGACCCATCTGATTTTATTACTTTTCATTACTTTATTACTGATTTTATTTATAAGATTTATTTAGGAGCAATGAGAAATGAAGAAAAAGAAAATCAGACTTCTGTTTTTCTATAGTTTGTAGTAATTTAGCCCATCTAGGTTGCCAGCAGTCATGCTGCATTCTGCAAGCCTTATGTAGAAATATTTTTACTATTTTTTACTATTTGATTAAAGACCACTAATATTTTGAAGTTAGAAACTAGTACATATAGCTGAATTATAGAATGTACTGTTGCCAAAAATTGTACTTCTAGAATAAAAAGACATATAAAGAGAAGAATGTGGCTGGAACTGCCAGGCCTATACAGCCTCTAAATCACTTGGCCTAAATCAGAAGTCTGGGACAATGTCTGTGTCTGATTGGTGTGTGAAGTATAAAGTCCAGACCCACACTATTTTCTAAAAATTCTACCCAAGTGGGAACATCAGGAGTGGTAAAGGATGTAAATTATTTGCTAGCTCTGTATAGGTTGGAGGTTAAAGCTATATTTTATTCTTAAAAAGAACAACCTTCAAACGTTAGGCAAGCCTCACAATCTTCTGCAAGAAATTGTTCCCCAACATTAGAGTAATACGCTTTATTGCTGTTACTTGTATTGTGTCACATGACCAGAGGTGTGGTGGGGCGGGCACGGGTGGGAACACTCTTATTTTGTCAAGAGTTATTTGGCCCGCCTCCCTGTGGGGTCCGAAGAAGGACCCCGCTGCGGGGGGGGGGGGGGGCGCACCGACCAGAGCCACAGACCACATCTCCATATGGAATTGCAGGCTCGGTGGTGGGCAGGTTGTCTCTCTGAGTGGGTGGGTTCTGGTATCATGATGTCACTCTGGGGGAGTGACACATAGCCAGGGGTGTAGTGGGGTGGGCATGTTTACATAACAATGATGCACATGCGTGTTCGCCATGGATAGTACCATGCCCCCTCTTCTTTTTTTACAACTACACCCCTGCACATGATGATTCCCGCAATCTTCCACAACTTCCTGGCTTTAGGAAAGCTAATACATTACCTCACTGGGAGGAGACGAGAAGTAGTTTAGACAAACAATGTTGGCACTGGTATAAATGTGGTCAGGTTATTTTGTTGCCATTGACATGAATAGAAAGCCACGACACCCAGCATGTCAGTGCTGCATATTCAGTAGCAGGAGAGTGGTGTTTCCACCTAGAAAATGTTGTCCACAATAGGACTGGTAGGAGCAACAGATACAATCTTAAAACAATGAATGGAACATTAGAAATAAGAGTTTAATCAGTGTTCCTACAAAAAAATATGTTTTTATATTGTGACTTTAGATTTTGTGTGGTGTTCCACTCCTATCTAAACCCAAAAAATACAATAAATTAACAAACTAAACACACTCCCACAGTAGCTACTGGTTTATGTTCTAAGTGTGTTATATAGACAAAGCCTGAGTTCACATTAGATTTATGTTGGAATGAATTATTTGTTTTTCTGTTTGCTTGTAGTAGGGTGTAGTTCAGATGCTACATGCAGTGTCCAAGAGTGGTAACAGCTTCAACTTCTTACAAAAAATCGCATAACTCCACTTAGTTTAAGAGAAAAAATGCACCGTCTGCAACAACACAAAGCAAACACCTGCACAAGCTTTTGGAAGTGCCTAGCGGTTACTGGCTTCCATGCCAATCTGATCTTAGCACAAAACTGATTACAGCGTCTTTATATTATTATTATCCAATATTTATATAGCATCAACATATTACATTGCACTTTTAAGTCCAGAGTCATGTCATTAACTGTCCCTCAAAGGGGCTCACAATTTCATGTCTTTACATAGATATATGTCATTAACCTTACTTCTTGTTTTTGGAATTTTTTGGGAAAAACATCTCTAACCCCCTTCCCCCACACACACAATTTAGTATGACTTGAGTTTGCCTTTTTTAATTTTCCTGCTAGTCATAGTATCATAACATTGTAGCAGCAATCAAGGACCGGTCTCTCATATGACAACAAACCAGGTCGACTGATGGCAGTGACAGGTTCTTCACCATTCTTATGCATGGTTTTTGCTACATAGATTACCAAAGACTTTGGCGGGTTTAATAGTTTTTTTTTGTTACCTTTAGGCTACTTTTTTGCCTACACTGCATGTGGTACCTTTGTCATGATCTTTAAAGGACGTGAAAAAAACCCTGATTTTTTCATTTGTTGACAGTTTTGTTTTAATGAGGAGTGATTAATGTTCATAAAAGAGCCCTTTTTATTATTCCTGTCTAGGAAATGCAATCATCAATTACTTCCTTTTTTTTTTTTTTACTGAATGCCTACCATTCTGCAAAATTACTTTAAACTCACTGGGAACATTGCATTTTGGTGCACAATCTGTGTGCTTGGTCACAAGTTAGACCATAGCAGCGATAATCCACACATTCATGCCATTAAAAAATCCATCCTATATTTTTTTAGTAAAAGCACAACATAGCTTCTACACAATCCATGGACAAAAGCTAAGCATTTTGACTGCAAGGATCTTTGGCAAATTGTAGAATAAACTGAGTAACAAAATATACAAAACAAAGAACAGGAACAAGTGCAAGAGGTACAAATATGAAGAACAAACAATAAACAGAGGCTCAAGGCAAATGTTAGGAACCTAGCAGGCACATTATTAGAAACAAAAATGGCGGAGGATGATGGTAATCTGTGCAAATTTATTATAACAGTAAAGCAATGAATAACAAACATAGGAAAGACAAATTATACTTCAAACAAAAACACACAATAGTGCGACTTTTAAGGCCAATTTTAAGGCAATCCATTATAAACCAATAAAACCTTTATTCAAGTACAAAATAGCAGTAGTAGCTGCATAAATTTTTTGTTGTATACATAGTACATCCAATCCCCTGTGTAGACACCACCAAGACTGGTGTTAAATCAGTCGACCCACTTCGGGGCAAATATAACTGCTTCTTCAGGACAGGTCAGGAGATCTACAACGATGAAAATGCTCATGATTTTCCATACAGCTTTCCACACATGATGTAAAAACAAGCAATGGAAGGCAGCAAGGAACACAGGAGGCTCCATAAAAATCCTATCAAATTCCCTCTATTCCTAATTACAGTATATCAGAGGTATATTTTCATGTCTCACAAGGAAAGACAAATGAGAGCCTGTGCCAGTTAAATCCCTGCGGCTTGTGTGAAAACCATACACTTACAAAAGGGAGGGGAGGGACCGGAATAGGGGAAGAAATAGGGAAAGATGGGCAAGGGAGCAGTATCTGCACAGTGGAATTAAACAGAGCCATAAAGAAGAGGGGAGGAGCCCAGTCTGACTTTCAGCGCAGGGGAGGAGCTAAAATGTTCCAAACAAGCCCATCTAGCTCAGAACTTGTCCATACAATCATTATCGAACGCCCTGATCACTTCCATTCTCATGATATAATTTACCTTGTCAAACCAGTGAGCAAGGGAGGGTATAGTAGTCTGCTTCCAATACAGTATGATAAGTTGGCGGGCAGCCGCTAATAGGTGGTTTTCTTATAGAAACCAGGTGGGTTGGACATTACCGATAGTGGAGCCACCTTTGGACAAGGGGCCAAGGGGTCATTATACAAATCAGAGCAAACGTTAAATACTTCACTAAATACTTGGTTGCGAAGTCCAGCAGGACCACCAGACATGAAAATAGTCGTTTTCCTCTGATCCACATCTCGAACAAGACTTTGGAACTGAAGGGAACATAAGGTGGAGGGAGGCAGGGTCCCTTTACTAACATGTCAAAATTTTGTGCGTGAGTTGGTTCCTGGCCAAGGGCTCTATTAGAGACAAATTTAGGTGTGGTTAGGACATAAGACCTAATGAGAATCTGATAAATTAGAGAAACCAGATGTTGAGAAGGTGCATCTAGGGTGTAAGGACATGCAAAAAAGCGACAACTGCATAAAAGTCAACCAAGATACCTTGGAGAGTTAGAAACAGCTGGGAGGAATCTACCTGAAGGTGGATCTAGAAAATGTCTGGCTTGTGGCCAGTCCTCCCTGGTATGGCCTGCTATGTTACCTTAGAGCAAACCAAGGGGGAAGGAGGGGTTATCAAAAAGGGGGGTCAGTGGGGAAGGTTTAGAAGAAAGAGCCAGACGATCCCTGATGGAATGCCAGGTTTTTAGTGTGGCCAAGGTAAGGGGAGAAAGGTTAGGGTATGGGGCTTCAGCAAGGTCCCAAGTCGATGCCACCGCTCTTAGGTCCAGGGGGGAAAAATCCTGTTCCAATCGTAGATAAACATTTTAAAGATATTTGCACTTGTAGATTCTCCCCTCCACTTATTGGGATGATCTAATAAAGCATAAAAAACAAAGGAAATTTGCAGACAAGGGTGTTAAACCTTAAATATACATGCTTTAAACATCTATCTAGAATTAAAATCAGGTAACAGTATTATATACATGACAAAAAAACAACATACGGTTCTGATAAATGGAAAGAACATATAAACTCAAATTAAAAACATTAAACATTAAAAAAATATATAAAACTATAACATAAAATGCATCATAAAAAATCCCATTGCTAGGAGTTAATACATCCCATACATATAGGGTTTTGTTTAATACATCCCAATTCTTAAACAATGCTAAATGCATTCAGTGCACTCAATGTAAATTCTAAGTGAATTAGGATGGAAGAATGTTTTTGAAAGCTTGCTAAAGATATGCAAATGTACTTTAGTGTACTTGAGAGGTATTGAGTATACAAAGTGTAGGTAATTTTAAGGTGCTTTCACTATTATGTGTTTGTGATTAGAGCAAGGGACAACGCTGCAAGTAAAGGGAGTACGCTATGTCTATGTTTTACCATTCAGCAGGAATTGAGATACAATGGTAACTAATGTGCACATCAGCTTTGACATGTGACATACCAAATTTTAAATTCCTAGAATATTTTTAATAATGTTATTACATATGACAATTTTTTAAACTGAAATTTGTCAAATTTACAAATTGCTAATTGACAAATCTGACCATGTTCTATACTGACTTTGTCATAAAAGACAGCATAGAACTACTTTGTATCTTTCATACAGCACCCTTCTCAGCTATCTTTCTCCTTGTATGTCAAAAGTTCATCCTTAATTTTGCTCTCAACAATGTATTTGTTTTTATCTAATATCCATTCTGGATATAGCTTATATGGCTTATAGTTCTATCAGAAAAGATTCCAGTTTACAAGTTCATACAAACCAGGCTCAGAACAGTTTCATTTAAACATGTTAATTCACCAACCAAACTGTCTGCTCTTAAAATGATATTTCCAACAGAAGATTTATGATATGCAGCTGTTCTAACCTGAGCCTCTGAGATATTTGCATATAGTGTCACTTCTAAAAGATCAATTTTATGTCTATGAAATGTCACAGAATAATAAAAAGAAAGGTTTAAATCATTTGCATTGGCTGATTTATAAAAATGTTGAAGAGGCTTTCCTTCTCCCATCTTAAATCATCAAAAGAATACAAACCTTCCATACTGTACAACCAGCCTCGAGAAGGTGTTTTAATCTCCAAATATCTGACGCTCACCCATCATCTCATAAAGAGTTTGGGAAGGTGAACATTTTTTTGCTCCTATAAATCTCGTACATCTATGGACAGAGCAATTCCTTACAAATTCTGTGTCAACACAAATTGTGGTAGTGTTGGCATAAATAGCTTCAAACGGAACTAAAGTTCTCATAAGCCATCATCTTTTTGACTATAAACAAAAATATCTTATTATTCTTCGCTCTCCAGTATGTAAAATGAATTATTTCAAAGACCCCAATTTAGAAGGGTAGGGTAACATCTTTAACTCTCAGTAAAATGACTTAATAAAAAAGAAGGTGACTTAAACATTTTTATAAATTGCTTTAGTGCACTGCCAGAAATGGTACATGCACATTTTTCTGTAATCGCTTTAACTGGGCTGCCTAATGAACAGTACCACATGGCCCTATGGCACATGGGATCTTGTGGCAATGTTTGGTTTTATTGGAACTTAAGTTGAACTTTAAACTATTAAAGTGATATCAAGAATACAACATGCATCTTCTGAAGTGCCTTGTGAATAATTGAATATGATAAGCTCAATGCAATACAATTTTATCTACTTTTCTAGATCTAAAGTCTCCCTGGACCTCTCTTTACAGGTACCTGGATAAAAGAGGTTTCATTATTTTAAGATTTTCAGGATGTGCTAGAGTAAGTAAGTGATTTATTGAGTTACAATATAGATATACATTATATTTTTAGTTGGAAAAATGAATAATGTCTAAAGATTGTCTGTAAATGCAGACTACTTTTTCAGATATCATGAATTTATACTTTTGTAAATAATGTGTTTAAATATTATTGATCATCAAATACTTGAAACTTGTAATATAGGTGTTTTTAGATAAACATATCAAGGATATCTTGATGGAAATAACTATGTATTTAGATGTTTACAAAATTGTGGTTGCCTTACCAAAAGATGTGAGGTTATTCAATTAGAACAGTCAATTGGCACTCTGCAAAGTATTTACCTTAATTCAGCTATTCAATCATGTGCAAGCAAATATCACGTTATTTTACCTTCCCTGCATACTATTGGATATTTTCTGCAGTTTATGTTTTCACCGCATTTACTAAGCTAAGTAAACTATCCTTTGCCAAGTGAAAACACATTTTGCTTAGTGAACAGCCTAAGCATCTTCAGTAAAGGAGCTTCATTTTCAATTTCATCTATTTCCATTTGTAAATATATACTTGATGTACACTATAAACTGTGTATAATTGTTGCACTATCTCTGTAGGTCAACATCCTTAAGACAGAGATGGAGTAATTACATTGAGGAAACCTCAACAATATTGTCATGAATATGTTATCAATAATTAATTATATCAATATTAATAATGAAAATATAATGCTTTTTAATTACTGATTTATGCTTTAATTATAAATATAATTGTCAAGTAGAGCATCCATCCTATTACCTTCCAGTGCTAGCTCTACAGGCTGCTGAAGGTTGTGACCTTGTAAGTGGACGTGGCAAAAATAACTGCAAAAATATTGTTGAAATTGAGGATATTAGAATTTTAGGATATTAGAGATTCTTAAAAAATATTTATGCAGTGTTAAGGGATGACCATGTTAAGTGCATACTTTGTGTTCTGCCACTGGGTGGGATGGATAAGGGAACAGTGACATAATTTGGGTGGATGCCTTTTGTAGGAAAAGAAGAGTTAAATCAAGTTTCTATAGCCGAGTTAAATAAAGTTTCTATAGTCATGCATGGAATGAGCAGTCGTGCTCGGAAATCTGTTGAAGATTATGGGTTGGAGGCAAGCCTCGGTCTATGGGATTTTCTTTGTTTTATACATTAGTGACTCTTTTCAGCCTGTTTTATTTCCCCTCTAATCCTTAAATCTAGCAGCTTTAGGTGAAGGATCCCTCACACATTCACTGCTGCTGGAAACGGATTAGCTACAATCCCTTTAACTGGTTCCTTTTTACACAAATCGACTTTCACCTCTTTTTCCCTCTTAAAACCTATTTGAAATCCCTAGCCAGTGATTTACACATTAAATTAAAGTCCCAACAGTGCAGCCTCTGTGAGGTCAGGAAGGTGACAGCACCAGTATTGTGTTACTGGGCACTAATGTGGCAGAGAACAGAAGAGATGGAACTTAGGCTAGAGGAAAGAGGAAAGATAAATGATTTAGATAGCAATGAGAGGGATAAAACTATTGTGTGTGAGTGTTGGAACGTAGATAAATACATGGAAAGATTGGCAGGAGAATTGATAAGATATTAGTCTTAGAAAGACATAGTATCTGCAGCTAGCCACTGAACAACATAAATACAATATGCATTGTGGAACATTAGTCATTAAGCTACAATCACCCAATGTCCTACATGACCTGCAGCCTCAATGAGGTTCTTCAAGCTTATAAAAGATTTCCATGCAGTACAACTCTAATGTGACCTCTGTCATCCGACGAGTTTAAATGACCGAGACTGAAAAAGTCAAGTGCTTGATTCCTAAACTAACCAAACCGGATGTTTCTGGTTGTTCCATCAGAAATAATCAAAACCTTAAGTGACTATTTTTTTTTTTTCAGTATACATGTTTTCTAGAGAGTTTTTGATGTGTAAACCCTTCCTATTATTGTATGTGAGGGACCATTTATTACTAATAAATCAGCTAAACTCTAAAAAACACACCAAAATGTTTTAAAACCAAAACAAGTTTTCACTTTGTGAATGCGATTGTTGTTGCTCTATACTTGGTCAGTATTGGGCTTGATTGCAAATAATATAGGTTTTACAGTAATATTACTTTAGGTTACTTTAATTTGTACATAGATAAACAGACCCACCAATTTTGAGCTCAAACCTGATGCAACTTTCAAACCTTATGTGGTAGTGCTTTGTCATGTTTCTCTCAGGACACGCTTTCATGAATATTATTTCTTGACTCCTCAGTAAGTTATTGAAAGTCACTATAGAGAAAGGCCCTAAAAGCAGAAGGGCTAAAAACGCAAAGTTTCACAGTAATTAGATGATTGTTCATATGGTTTGTAGGAAAAATTTGTTTTACTATTTTACAGAGGTCTTGATTGAAACTGGACCAGGACCTATAGGGGTATATCATAAGACCACTGTCTGGCCTCCTACTGTTGTACACAAAGCAGGTGAACCATTGAGGGTCCACAGTAACAGAGGTCTGGGCGCCTTATGCGAATGTAAATTGTGAACATGGGACTCTGATGTGGAGTTGGTGAACCTGACATAAAGGGGGGAGATAACAATATATATATAACAATAGGGGGCTCTAATGTAAAACAGGACTTTGATGTGAAGTTAGGGGCTCTGATGTGAAGTAGAGTACTCTGATGTAAAAGGAGACGTTCTAGTGTGAAGGGGGAACTGTGTCAAAAGGTGCTCCTGATGTGAAGTAACTAATGGTTGTCCTAAATTGTTGTAAAAATTATCATTGGGCCCATAGATCTGTAGCTAGAAGACTATTAGCAGTGATGTGGAACTGCCAATGAAGAGCGTCCAAGTTCCGCATCAGGGTCCATAGGTCTATCAATACACTACTGGAGAAAACTTTTTCTATTTTTATTTTAATTCCTTGTAACTATTGTAAACTTAGCAATATCATCGTGTGCTGCTCTCATAACATGGACTACAAACACCAACCTCTCTTGTTATCCTTATTACCTAGGGAGGAGGAACTAAGGACACTGTGTGATATTGTGATGGAACTTTAATAAAATGCCAACATAAGACACAGGGGTTGAAAATGACAGACAAATACAAATAATGAGAGAGGGGGAGGGGAAGACCCTGCCCAAAAGAGCTAACAATCTAACACAAAACCATACTCCTGCCAGTCTATGCTAATGTTCAAACAGGGTGAACATTTTTGTATTTTTCAAAACACACAGGTGTTACATTAACAATGCAGTATTCCAGCTGTTTGTATGCTCTGTGTAAAGTTTACCTGTCTTAGGGTGCCAGGCAGTCAGGAACATTACTCGCCTCAACCTGTTTGTTGATCCTGGCTGGGCTCCAGACACAAAGCAGAACCACACAGCAATAAATATACCTTTCCAATTACAAACTATGCAAACTAGCAGGTTTCACAATGTAATGGGAACCTCTGTGTTCCTATGTGGGTCATCCATCAAAATCACAACATTGGTATTCATACAGGGAATGTCACAAACCAGGGGGTATGATTTGCCTCATCAAAAGAAATTCAGTATTCTAGTCATCTTTCTGTGTAATCATGTGCTCATCTTCAGCCAATCAGAATAATGACAAATTAGCAAAAATACAGCGATGAAGCAGCAAAACCGAAAGAGTATTTAAAAAGCAATTATACATAAAAGTTATAATTATACATAGGGATATATGTAAATAAATGTAATAATGAAATAAATGGATTATGAATTCAGGGTTACAAACTCAACTTCTCAAATTTGTAATGGATTTATACTTATTAATACATGACCCTTTTATCTCTGGAGTCTATGTAGGTATCACAAACAGGCCCTGCTCAACCTTAAAGCTAAAATCAGCTAAATACACAAGTAAAAGTTTTTTCCTAGCAACACATTTGAAATTCTTTTGCCCCCTTTCTGAGATTTACATGTTGCTGTCACAAATGATATCCTGTCTTATAGGATAAGGGGTCCTGATCTTTCATGCTGCAGTTTTACTCTTACTAACAGGTCCTAACACCCGACAGCACCGCGTGATTAGATGGTGAAATTTTATAAATTCCTGTCACTGTTCTTTTCTGCTATCAGTACCTTTCTTCCACTGCAACATACCTGATTGGTTCCTTGTGTTGTTTCTTCCTTACCTATTCAAAGTTGTGCTGTGCAGGGATTGCAAGTGTCTGATGTCAAGTGAAATTCAGACGCTATTGGTCCCATGCAAAACATTATTTCTCAGACTTCTTTAAGGTGACAACAGTGGACAATGCCTCTGTGCTGTGCATTGGCCATTTGCAGGCTTCATAGGAAAACAATATGATAGGGAGACGACACAGACATGGGGATGGGGCAGGTTTGTCACCCTGTAAAATGATTTACAAAGATTTAAAATATTTTAAACTCCTTTTTAATGTCCTTTAGAAAATTTTAAGCTTACATGAGATTTAAGTGCTTGGATTTACTTATGCTTTAAAATGAGTTCTGCATCATACTTCTACCCTACAGGTTCCAAATGTAAGTTAACCTCCAGTTATATACTGGCCATACTAGTTATCAGTTTCTTATTCAGCTGAACCCCTCCTAAGTATTCAAATCCTTTTGGAATATTCTGTAAAATCTTACAAAATTTCTAATCCCTGGCCTGTGTGACCAATCCACAAATCTCACATTGCTGAAATCACATGGCTGAAAGGACACCATTGCCTGTGACCACAATGGGCCTAATATACATGATTTCTTTTGCCTAATCAGTACATTCAATGCTGATTTTTCAATAATGGTTGCAAGGGACCATCTTTATTAAATGTTATCGGAAGCTCCCTCCTACACATCAATGACCCATATAGGTCCTAGTTGCATTATCCGGTCCAATATGTCATTATATCAGCTTCTACAACAACATTGTAGCACTATGGATTGATGGGGTAAAGGAGACATTTTCTTGGGACAATTCATAAAAAGTAGGTAATTGATAAACTGGATAGGTAAAAATGGTTAATTAGCATATAGAACGAGTCATGCATTGTGGTGGAAATAAACATTAAATGTTCTATAGTGTAAATATGGAAAGTTTTTCCCACAGAGGTCTGGGATCATCGTTGTGGAGAGGTTCCCTATATGTGTTTTCCTGGTGTTTGAAGCAGCATTATATCTCGGCCAATTCCAGTCAAAACAAAAGTGTTTAATAATCCTATACATAGATTTTTTATTAATATTAATAATTTTTATTGATTGATTATTAATAATAATAATGAATGTTTGTAATTATATGAATGCAATACCTATTAAAGCACACTTTTAGTTTTTACCTTCAGTTGTGGCATTTCCATCAGAGGAAGTAGATATTATTGGCGAAACATGTCATGAATAATGTATGCTTACAATGGAATATTTTTTTTATCATCATATATCATAGTAATGACTGTTTGCACATTGATACCTCTTTGGGGAAAGTACTTATCCAGTACTTTCTTCTGGATCTCTATTTGAAGTTGTTTTTAGATTTATGTTTGACAATACATCTTTGTTGGAATGTTGCTTTGGTTTTAAACATTGCTTAAAAATGAACAATTAGTTTTTTGTTTTTTTTATTCCTAAATTTGCCAGATAATTATTAGGCATCCTGAGAGGGGTTTTCCTCTATTGCTATGGATAGGTAAAAGATTAGATACTGTCTGTTACTAATCTGTTCTAAATGTATACAATAATGAAATTACAACAGTTCCTTCATGCTATTAAAGCCAGTTTATTGACTTAGTTGTGCTAATGTGATGCTCCATGCTCAAGAGTATGTCAAGCAGAAAATATTTTGACTTGATGTTTGACAAAGTTCTGGGGCAGGCAAGGTTAATGTCAGCTCAGCCGTAATGATTTAAAGGAAGAGTTGTTAGAACGTTGTAGGCAATCCTATGTCAGCGAGGACAGAAATTCACACATACCTTTTCATCCATGTCCGTCAAATGACAGCTTCACTGACATGTTTACCCTTTTAAAAGATTTCACAGATCTAGACATTGCAAGATTAAAAGACAAGATAACAAGAGAATTATGTTTTCTTGCATCAAATCATTGATGCACCTACAACATGTAGCACTTTAATAACTACAATAACAGTCTAATTACCAAAATATCCTCTAAAGTTTACATATCAACCTAGGTTCAAAAGTTGTTTTATTACTTATATCTGCAGTTTTCATTTAAAGAATAACTGGTGCTCCTGCCATAAATGTTCTTGTTCCTAGTATAGAGTGACAGCTATTTCCACAATCTCAGTGACCCTGCTGAAGATGACAAGTGCTAGGCACACACTTCACAGGCATGTTGTCATGTCTGGATAGGTAAGGTGAAAAAAAAAACTTGAAACAATACTTTACAAAACAATTGAAATAGTTTGATGTTAAAATGTTATATTATGGCTCCATGCGATTGTCACCCACCTCATATTTTGCTCCATTTTTTCATTAAAACTTTATTGTAATTTAATTTGTAGTATATAATAATGTTGGAATTATTGACTTGTGAGCCGGTTTTCTTCTTTTTTATTTCAGGTTGAAGTGGTGGTGCTGGGGAGAAGCTGAGAGGAAGGCAGCTGTGTGGATTGCAGAGAGGCACAGCTGATCATTGAATTGGTTGCTGATATTTTGCAATCCAATCATGAGGCCCTCCTACCTTTTTACAGGCCTGTTAGTTTGTGTTTTTGTTCAGTTTTATTTACATAAGCAAACTATGAGCTAAATTCAGCTGCCTACCATATCACAATTGACCGTTATTGGGTATTGTCACTCAATTTGTGGCCGATGAGGCCCATGTGACAAAAAATCTGTTTATGTGTACACCGCAATAGGAATGTAAAACTTTCCCCAAATAAACATAAACACTGATTACCAGTGAACAAATCAAAGCAACAAATGGAGATTCATCCATGGCACTTTCTCATAAAAAGCCTTCTATATTATACCATACCTACCTTTTTGTGATAGCAGTTGTTGAACTAAACCTGCGATACTCACCTATTCTTTTTTAATGGTGGGGTGTCGCCGTTTTTCCTTCTCCTTTTCATCCAGAATACGTTTTTTGGCCATCATGATTGGTAAACTGGGACGACATTCCTGGCACACACAAGGGATCAGAATTGCTGGTTTTCCTTGGCAACCATCCCTGAGCTGTGCATGCACATCTTACGCATGCAAAAAAATACATTTACCTTCAATCCCACAAGGCAGTCCGATCCATCCGGGGGTGTCTTGCATCTGGTCCCACGTCGTCCCGGAGCCGGTGCTTCTGGTGCCGCCATCCTCTCCTCTTTTTCTGGGTTCTTCATCCTACATCATCCGAACCAGGCACGAGATCAGGTGACGCATAATGCAAAAAAACATTTGCCGATCTCACGGCGTGAGATCGGCAAATTTTTCCATTTGCGTGAAAAGGCTCCTCGAGTATCTCAGGCATGCGCAGAAGGAGCATCCAAGAGCCTCCCGGAATATGTGATGTAGGTATCCCAGGAGGCTTTGCGCTCCCATTCATTCTTGATCGCCTAGGAGATCGAAAATTAGGGGGCGGTGCTGCACCTAAAAAAAAAAAAACAGAATTTTTACCTTACATAAAAGGGTTGTCTACCCTTTTATGTAAAGTGAAAAATCTGACTTTAGGTACGCTTTAGGTTCCAACTAGGAAAAAGGTTTTGGCTTGACATACACTTTAATTGCCTTGGCAGCATGCTTATGTAGTAATTTGACTGAGCTTTCTGAACTGTACATACTTTTTAAACTGTTCACTGACATTATTCTCTTGGGAAATCAATATGTACCCAGATGACACTGGCACCCTATATTCAGTTTATAGTAACACATTGGTTCTGACTATTTACATCTCACTACATACGAAAGTTCATCCAAATTGAATGTGTTTTCTGTACAACAGAATCAACATCATATTTTTTTATTGCAGCCTTTTATGAGAAACATATGTATTTACTGTATTTGTATCAGTTTCTCATATTTTTTTGTTAGTATAGCAATTACAGTAATTCATAAGCATTAGGAAGCCTGTGCAAGGCGTTCTGTGACAGATGCACCCGCTGAAGCACACAGCATTTCAGGTAAATGTGGTTTCCAAGCCTATTAGGTGTATGAGCTCCTCCACCCAGCTTTCTCCTCCCTTCCTCCACTGACAGTAGCATTAAATTCTTGGAGTGGTTATACTCATTTAACCCCCTGTGGGTGCAGAGCCATGGGGGAATTCTCAGACAGCCTCCCTACGAGTTCAGGCAAAGAACACACGATCGAAACTGTCAGGAATTTTGGCAGTTTCTCTGATGGGGAAACTATAAGTTCCACTGTGTGTGTGTGCTCCTGAGTACAGACTTAATCATACTGATTCTAACATGCATTTACAATAAATTAAACTCATTACACTTGCAGTCTTGTTCACTGTTTATCTTGTCAGCAGAGGAAGCTTGGCCAGTTCAGTTCCTGGTCAATGCACGCTGTCTCCAACCTGTTATGGCACCTGTGCAACTACAAAAAAATGGATAAAAGAAGGGAGCCCATTGGAGGCCGAGCCACATGATAGGGGCCTTCCACTCCGAAACATGTGTGCCCATCTTTAGAGGAAACAGACCTCACTAAGAATGCTTCAAAGCAGAACTAAACCCAAAGTAAAATAACTGCAGCCAGGCAGGTTCTTTATTGCAGAAAGGACAGGCTATGTTTATTTTACAATAAAAGAAACTTACTTGCCTGTTTGCAATTATATAACCACACTCAACTCTCCTGACTCCTTCGTCTGCATGGGCATTTTTACCCGATCCCGAAGCTTTAGGATCTTTGGCCAACAATATTGGTCAGGCAAGAATGATATAACTCCTGCACATACACACAGGAGTTTTTTTCATTCCAGGTAACCAGTTATGCCAAGATTGTGCCCCTGAGCGGTGCCTTATGAAAAAGACTCCAAACAAGCGGGTATGTTTGTTTTATTACAGAAGGGATAAAGCATGCTACTACTACAAAAAACCTGCCTGCTGGCACTTTAAGTAGACCTAGGAAAATATCCTGTGTTGGATCCCTTTAGCACCCTCATGAAATGAATATGCAAATAGAGAATTTCCTATCTAGAGTTTTGTTCCAGCCTGATCTACTTATAGGCTGCTCCAGCACTTAACATTGCTTTGTGATATGGGGGCATTCATCTTTTCCAATGCCATTGAGTGGGGACTGTATGTGTAGAACTACGGAGGAAATGGCTAAAAGGGTTTATCACATTTAGCAACTATTACTACAGGTTAATTTTAAAGCCACCCCTTAGCTCAATGTTTCTCAACCAGGGTTCCTCCAGAGGTTGCTAGAAGTTCCTTGAGTAAAAAGAAATTTTTGAAGACCTAAAAATAAAGTTGTTACCCCAAAGGAGCAACGTAAATACTTACCTTCCCCACTACCTGTGCCACCATTTGCTGTTCTGATAGAAACATTTAGACTTTAGCAGTATCAGTCTGTTGTTTCACTGCTATTTATAACCAGTGACCACATCTTTGGCTATTGCACCAACCTGTTTAGGAAAGCACAGCAGTGGACAATATTATATTTGTTTCTATTTTAGGAGCATATTCAAGTAACAACAGCTTCCAACTCACCAGGGATTTTGTCCACCAAGGACAGTGACGAGTTTGCTGACCTATTCAAGTCATTGGCAGTTACAGCAGTCCAGGTGCTTTGTCATGAGAGGCAGGAATGTGGGTCAGTTCACAGCATACAGATTGTGTATAATTACCATGAAAATTCATGGCTCCAATGTTGTCACTAAGTGAAATGACTGTTGTGGGCATGCTGAATAGGAGCTGATATATGCAAAAACTCAGGTCAGGGATTGTTATTCCAAGTCAGTAGGGAACCTACACACTTGGGACATTTGCTAAATTGCCAAGGACCACAGTGGATAACCACGTGACATCCTAAAGAAAGAGAAAAAACAAACAAGATGAATGACATTATTGCAAGTACATCACAGCCTGAGGACATATATATCGCCCAACTGCTGGTGATTCACACAGACAATTCTCTTTTGGTTCATATTCACTCTGAAAAGGTACCATGTTCTTTTAAAAAAATTAAATTTAAAACAACCTTTAGGAAATAAAGCTGTAATGCTGCATAAATAATAATATTTTCCATAAAAAAGACTTTATAACTAAACTTCAGGCAGTTATAACACAAATAATTATATTTCTGTGTTCATTATTATAACATTTTTAAATTCAAGTAATGCAATAACCTAATATTGACCTTGTATCAGCCTTTTGTAGTCTGTATATAGATAGGCAGAAGTGTGAGAGT
Source organism: Pyxicephalus adspersus (assembly GCF_032062135.1). Classification (NCBI taxonomy): domain Eukaryota; kingdom Metazoa; phylum Chordata; class Amphibia; order Anura; family Pyxicephalidae; genus Pyxicephalus; species Pyxicephalus adspersus. The sequence goes on along the minus strand of NC_092858.1, from coordinate 44,678,383 downwards.
AAAGCTACATATACACACAAAATAATTGTCACTCAAGATAATTGATCATTTGTACAGTGGTTTGCAGTTCTCCCATGGCGGATATCTAAACGGCCTATCAGAAACAACCACTTTCTCTTCCCGCACATCTCCCCTTCGATGGAACTGACCTAATTCATTACCGACCTAATTTATTTTTCTGTTATTGCATACTGAGGACATTTAATATTTAAAATGAAGTACTAAACGGGATAGCTCTGGATTTACAATAAATATCTTCATAGGTAACATTTTTTCAAGGGACTATTTATTTTTTATGGATAAATGGCTTTGTGGCTAGCACTTTTGACTTTGCAACAGTGGGGCCTCAGGATCGAATTTTGGCTGAGACGGTGGGCCTGATTTATTAAAGCTCTCCAAGGCTGGAGAGGATACACTTTCATCAGTGAAGCTGGGTTATCCAGCAAACCTGGAAAAGATTTGGTCCAGGATTGAAAACATTTGTTACAAATAGCTAATGAATTTTAAGAAATCTTTTCCATCCACTGGGTCACCCAGCTTCACTGATGAAAGTGTATCCTCTCCAGCCTTGGGGAGCTTTAATAAATCAGCCCCAGTGCATCTAATTTGCATGTTCTACCCATGTTAGCATAATGTTCTCTGGACACTCCTAAAACTGGCTTTAGACTTCCCCCAAAATTTGCCTTCGACTGGGATAATGACGTATGACTATTGTAGAGACATTGGATTGTGAGCCAATTGGGGACATAGCTATGAACTTTGTAAAGTGCTGTGTAATATGTTGGTGCTTTATGAATCCAAGCACTTCTTCTTAAACCAACTCTTTTACACATATATGATGTTTTAATTAAAAAATCCAATGTATAAAATATTTGTTACGTGATCTAAATCGGGGCTAAAATTTAGGATAAAGCACATATTTCATAGTAAAATCTTTAGCACACACTGCAGAAAAAGATTTTTAGTATTTTCTGTATGACCCTGTAAACTTTGCACTGCTACAAAATGACAAGCTGGAAGGCTTTACCATCCACAGATTAGAGTGAAAATTCAGGAATTTCAAGCCACCTTCATTTATCACAACTACACGTGCACTCCTAATGCTTGTTCTATAATAAAAGCTTGTCATCAGTAGTCTCTGAAATATTTGGGATCTAGCTATGATAAAGATATGTGGAATTGGCTGGAGGGTAATTTTTGGGTTACAGCTGAACATCCGGGGGCATTATTCTTCAGTCTTAACCTTTCAAAAGTGTTTTTTATGAAATGAATAGCAGAGATCATTCAACACAAATATTAACAGTAAAGTAAAAGACGCACAGACAGTATTATACAAATTCCTCCACATTGGAGTCAGTTATTTATTGCTGTCTCACTGGGGAGAATTCCCCCTCATGTTCCGTCTTTGAGACAGGTAGACACAAGGGAAATCTCAAAGGAGACAAGAACACCAATAGGAAACTAATTTTACCCTAATAAATTTCACCTTAGTTGGACCGGTTTAATGGGAAGGAAAGATGTCCAGATATTTCTAGTTTTTAGAAGCCATGCCCATCACAGAAACTCTGTTGTAGGATGGTGGTGCCCAACTAGCATGTTATCACTGACAGCTCTGGGCCTCCAGTAATGATCAAAAATAAAACAGCATGGTTCTCAATTGTGTGATCATCATCTTAGCTGTGACTAGATGGGTTTGTTAATAAACAAAGTCATGCCAGTGATGGCTAACATAATTCTGGTTAATGAATCCCTATTCGAATCGGAGCAGGACATTAAATAAAAAGATTGCATGAAATAAAAGATAAAAGCCTTAAATGTAAAAAAGGAAAACTAGTCATAGAAAATTTGTATTTTCTTGTTTTTGGAAAGTTAATTGATGCATACTGACCTTGCTAAATTTGGTCTTGACTTGTAGGCATTAATGATCTCTGATCATCAAAGATTTTTTAAAAGGGACGTTCCTGGCATTGCCTTATGGTACCGGTCCACCCACTTTAATTCTTGTTAATAATCTTTTGATTGAGGAGATCAAGATCCTTACAACTTTGTTGCCTAATATATGAAGATATCCCATCTTGTGACCATTTTCAGACCTGCCTTGGAAGGTTAACATCTGACTGGTGACACATCCAACAGATACACTGGAAAGTAATTTGAAAGACCTTTTTCATTTATCACAATCTCTCATGGAGGACCATTATTATCAGGACAAAAGTAATGGCACGCCTGTATCGTCACAGGAATTGACGGCAAACTATCCATTTATTTTAAAGATAACTGTCACAGAGATGATTACCCTTCTGGATAGATACTTTTGCTTTTGTTTTTACCAGACTGGTAAAGAAGGTAATTCAGACCACAAAAAAAGAACATTCTCCCCATTGGACCTGAAAGGGTTTTAAATTACTCCGTTCATAAAAAAATGTTGGATTTTAATGTACAAGTGCCAATTGTGGTCATGCGTTTCCTTTTGTTTCTTTGGAGTACTCTTGGTATACACATGAACCTGTTCAAAACCCAATCCTGCTAATAATAATTAAAACTATTATTTCTCTATAAAACAATATTTTTGGGCTTATAGTGTGGAGGAAACAAGAAGGCTCTTGCAGTATTCATTGAACCATTTTCTAGCTTTTTCTGCCTCTGAGAAGTACAAGTAGAGCAATACTAACCATATGTAGGTGGATTTACATCTGGTCCATGTTTCTGCTTTGACACACCTAAGATGGCTCACTGCACACAAATTCCTTGATTTACAGATAAAAGATGATTTTTGCTCTTGATGGGATTTGTTGTCTTTGATATACATCATGTACTTGACTTCATAATATTCTAATTTTCCCTAAGGCTTCTAAATAACTTGGCAAGACTAGGACAATTACAGGACAAAACAATCGCATCAAAGAAATCATTACAATGGATTTCAGTGGGATTAATTTCTTTCAAGATGGATTTACAGCAAAATTCTGTCTTAAAATATAAACAAAGTAATGCCAATTGCACAAAAGAACCCAAATACAAACATTTGTGTACATGTATTTTTCATGAATGCTCAGTGGCTTTCCTTTGAGTGTCTGGTTTTCCACTTCAATCCAAAGGAATTTAGATTATAGCACTGCCTTGGGTAGGTACTGAAAAGAAAGGTATCTTGTCCTTGGTGAATGAAATAGAAATATTTTTTTTTTAGAAGACACTTATTTTAATACTAGGAGTAAGTCTAATATTCCAAAATATTCTCTGCAGCTGAATATTTTAAATGCATGTCTTTCCAAATGTAAACAAACAACAAAAAAATTGTCTTTACATGCAAAGTGTGGCTATGTTTAAACTAGCAGAAAGAACAGGCATTCCTGTTTGGCTCCTGGCGTTCCTGTACAGCACATTGATAGCTGTTTGGCTGTCTATGCAATGCAGGCAGCATCGGTCGGTACTGAAATGCTTTCTGCTGCCCCCATTCATTCTCTATGGGCACCTGGGTGGGAGGAAGCAGTAACTGCACTGTAACTTTATCACCAGTCTGAAGGCTTGTGATTTCAGACTAACAATCTTTTATATATAATCTGAAGCCCGTTTTCTAGCCTACATTATAATTCTATATTTCTACATGGACTGGCCAAGTTCTTGCACAACCAGTGTAACTGGACTTTTGCATTTTAACATGAAATTAGTAAAATATTGTATCATCAACCAAATGGGCTTTACATTTGGAAGAAAATCTACATAGCAAAAAAATGTATTCTAATGAATTCATCTATAAAAGGGTCTGTCATTAGGAATATTTTGAACATGACATTGTTGATTAAACGTGCTTACACCTGTGTAGGAGATAAGAATAGAATAGGGTGAACTGTGTTTCCATGAATATAACAACAATTAGAATGTGTGAAATTGTTTACTGACAGACTTAATTACAGCATGTAGGTTACGTGACAAAATCTAATAAATCAGGGAGTGGTTTGGATTAAGTTTGAGAGAAATAAAGTAAAAGAGTCAGGACTAACTAGTACTTGCAAAATAAAAGCTGATAGAATGAAACAAATGTATTTCCCATCCCCTAACTATATTGTCTCTGAGCACTATTATAAAATAGAAAGAAAAAGTATATTTTATATATACTACACAGAATTTGCTTCTAAGTATGCACATATTAATTTTAGTAATTATCCATACTGCATATTAAGTGTATGGCACCAAATCAGAGTACACAATGCCTTCATAGTTCCCACAGCTCCCTGAGTTTGCCAGTTTTTTTATAATAATAATAGTAATCATAATACTACCCTGCTATTTACATTAGCTTGAAAGCCAAAACTAAAAAAAAGTAACAATTTGGCTCTACACTTTAATTATATTGCACTGGATCTGTAAAAAATGAAAAAGCTGAAAAATAAACTGGCATATTAAAGTAAATAAAGTTAACCCGTATTAGGGGAAAATAAGTGGTACTGGTTGTGTAAAAATGTTTTTTTTTTTGTCTGTGACTAACATCCAGGTATGTGTGGATGATTATAGGTGGCATTTGTTCTATCTTTTCTAGCTTCTTTTCAGATGGGTTTTTATTACCTGTTTATAGCAGCCCAAGTGCAACAGGCTTTGCCTATTAAGACCTATGCCATCATGCACAGCCTTTTAGGTCCAGGTGGAGCTTGGGACCTTTTAAGGGGAGATCCAGATGAACTTTAATACAAAGTTGAGCCTAAATACTCAGTTGCCTTAGGTTCATGTACCACGGCCATATGGGCCTGTTGGGGATGATTGCTAGAACTAAGGTCAGCTACTTTGAGAGATGCTTCAGGAACTTGTGAATCAAGGGCCATCATCAGCTGTCTGAACTCTTGCTGGCAAGGAAACCTCAGGATGAAGTTTTCCAGGTTGTGATGTGTCAGAGATGAAAACAGGTCCTTTTGTGCCTTCACCACCACAGTCCCTAGAGGAGGGAAACTGTGTCTGATGCTGAGACCACTCATTGTTGTCAATTACTGTCCTTGAAAGCAGCTTACTTGCTTACACAACCCAGAATATAGACTTGATTTTGACATATGTATGCCCATATTATTGTCCTTCCTCAGAGAGACTTATTTGTCAGGGACAAGATGTTGAAAAGCTAGAAGTCCTTGGAAGTCCACTCTTAGCTCCAGGATATTTGAGGCTGTTACCCTTGTTGGGTTGGGTCAAGCTCCTAATGATTGCAGCTTCAAACAATTATAGTGATATTTCATTTTAACTTTGAAAAAATATTTCCAAAGCTTCACTTGACTCCTACAGCTGCTAACAGAAGCTGATCAATAGGTAACTGATACAACATGTAAAAAATCAATCTATCTATCTATCTATCTATCTATCTATCTATCTATCTATCTACATATATGAGTTATTTTTTTTTATATTTTTTTTCGTTAATACATTTGTTTTTTTTCATTTTGTGTTTCACATAGCAAGACAACCTGTGCAAAATAGTAAAAAAAAAGTTTTCCCTTTGCTATTTTGTACCATATACTTGATGTTAGTTTCTTTTAAATGGGGCAAAATATAGAATATAATTGTATACTATTTTCATAACCATATAATGTCTACTATTTGTTTACATCTTTTTTCAGTTGCAGAAAGCAAAAAAACAAAACAAAACAAAAACAAAAAAAAAACAAAATAGATAAAACTCCTAATCATGAAACTGATTGAAAAAGAGTTACACAGAATCTGTGTACTGCAAAACAAACTCAGCTGTGTACACTAATACCCTACAAGAGCATATATCCTTTTCTAAGAAATATCAACCTAAAGTGTCACATTGCATGTGGTGAAGGTAGCTGTAAAAGGTAAATTTCAATCCTTTTTTAACCAGGTTCATACAAAGCTAATAAAAAGCAATTTCTTGGATAGAAATCTATTCCACATTCTTTCCTAGGGCATGTTCCTCCCCTAACCTATTTCACAGCTAACAAATCACATGACTGTTCTTGTCCAAGCGTCAACTTGGGTAACAACTGTGGTTTTATAAATAGATAGCATGTTTTATAGGTCATTGTATTATAGCAAACATTCCAGGTCCTGACATTTTATGTTTTTAAGCGATGAGCAATTTTTTAATATATATTTTCTCTTTCTACATAAAGTCTAAGGTACTTAGCCTTTAACACCATGGGAGGACCTTTGAACTAAATATTGTGATGAGCCAGAGAGTTAAAAAACTATTGTTTCAGTGACAGCACTAATAGGATATAGTACCACAGAGTATATACTTGCCAAATGCTGATGCTAATGACGAAGCATAGCAGGACAAAGTAAGTAAAGTCCACTAATTCACCCTGTTACATCCTTATAGCGCGGGAAACCTCCTACCATAAACCTTAAAATAAAAATCACTGGGCTACAGGGATGAGTTTAATCTCTCCCTACTGAAAGCCTCCACTACTTCTTGGCAGTCACTTCTTTTTGCAGCCCACTAAAAATAATGTGTTGCTAACAAAATGATTGATTATCAACTTTAACGTTATCTTTTTCAAATATAAATCAAATCTAAATAACTTACCCCTGAAAATCCCATGATATCTAATAAAACTAAAAATGTTGCAATTTTAAAAACCAGGTAAACCAGTTCAACTGATAGCAATTGTAATGATAAGTGAATGCAAACAGTGTAGAGCAGCAAACTAGTGGAGATATTTCATGTATAATGGATTAATGTGATTGCACTCTGCACTATTACTCATTTCCTGTTCTCTCTAGATTTAACTTGTAGGCCATTCAGTCAGGTGTGACCGTATACCAGTCAAATTAGGAAAAATATGTAAAGCCTACCCTTTTTCAGCATTCTTGCATTATAGTAGAAACCAGACGTCTACATGAGGCAGAAACAATTGAACTAAGTGCTGAGCAATTGATTGGACATGTTAGAAATTCAGGCTTAGCTATTAATCTTGGATAAGATATTTGCTTCCCTTTCCCTCCTTCATTTCCTTAAATAAGAATGCTTGTGTGGCCAAAGTGTTCCTGTATAAGAGAGAAGCTCGCCCAAAGGACATTGCCTACATATCTAACCATTGGCTGATGACCTTAAAAAGCTGCCTTCCTTCAAATATTTATATATGAATAACTAAGGACCTTTTTGTATGCAGATAACAAAATAAATTCTTCTCCAATCAAGGCCTTCCACTTACACCAGGTGTGAAAAACTCTTTTTTGTTGATATATGCATGAAATAGAACTTCAATATTAACTTTTTTGTTAGGGACAATTTGGGAAAAAATAATTTTAACCAAATTTGATAGAGATTGTAACTCTTTTTCATGAATCCAAAAAAGATTTAATTTCCTGTTAACTGTTAACTTTTCTAACTTGACTTAGATCTTTAGTGAACTAATATATTAATTGGCATTTTATTATCATCAATAAACATGGACCCCTTCTTTTCAACCAAAAATTTAGGGAACATACCAGAGGATAGGATCCATGACAGACCAATACATCCCAGCCCATACAATTGTAATTTTATATTACTTTTTATCTATGCCCTTTATGAAGTTTCTACATATGTAAATTTTGGCCAGAGAAAGGTTATTAATGGTCTAATTGGCCAGTAACAGGTCCTGTGTGGGAAAAGCTTCCCTGACTAATTTCTGTTTGATTTGGACTGAATGGAAGTATAACTGTATAATAACTGTATTGACATATGTGGTCATCTTCCCTTTGTTCCCTGTTACTGATCTCCAGTCATATTCTAATGACTTCCCACTCTTTTTAAAATAGTCTGTAGTTGGTCTTTTTTTTGCATTTTTACTATTATTTGTTCAATGTATAAATGTAACGATAAATACCAATGATAAAGTAAATTCACCAATCAAATATATGATATTAACAAATAAAGCTAAGACTATGGCCTTTCACATTCCAACAATTGAGTTCACAAGGGTATGAATAATTCATAATTACATAAATGAAATTCGTCATATAAACAACTAGATAGATTATTTTTACATCTTGTTTTCATATGAATGCATAACAAAGCTGAGCTTTCCATGTGGAAAAAGAGCACTTAGCGAGCAGTTGATTCACATGCTGTGCAGGTGAGATCTAGGACAAATATTACAATTCCCAGGCTACTGATGTAAGTAGTGCTGTATGTGAAGCTATGATCTGGAAATATCCGATAAAGGGAGCAATCTGTTTACACAGAGCTCACAACAGCTTCCACCTCCCTGTATGACACCAACTACGTACATTCGCTACAAGCTGCGGAAAAGCCCCAGCGGGACCTGGGGCCAAGCGATCAATGGAACTTTAACTCTGCAGATCAACAATATTCAAATGAGTCATTGTTCTCCATAGGAGCCAAAACAAACCGAGGGAGGGAGCTGGCCTCAGCTCTGCCCTTGGCCAAAACACATATGAAATAGAATTTAATTACTCTTTCCATGGAGGGGAAAGCACATAGGGGAGGTTTCCTCAGTATCACACCCATATTACATGCTGCCACTTTATTATACATACACAGCAGGCTACTCCTATCATGCTTATATAACCAGATTACCATGGAATAGTCTTAGCAATTTACAGGAATGCTAATCATATAGCAGGCAATAACGTAGTCGGTGCACGTGCATTTCTATATTGTTACTGTTACTACTTCATTGTATATGCTTACCAGTTTTACTATATTCTGATTTATTTCATAGATTGTTTCTCAGTTTTCAGCATACAAAACATTATACTGGTACAATAAATATTGTTAATAGGAAATATAAAACCATTCAAAGTATAAATGTGGAAGGTTGTTTCAGGTTGCATTTGAGCATTACCTAGCTTTAAAATGGAATTAAAGTAGCAAAACAGAATAGCAAATAGACCTTTTAGTAGAAGAGACTTGGCATATCTCGGCTCAAAAAATGACTTTACGTATCTGATAGATCTTTTCTTCCAGTGAGTTTTTTGGACACATACTGGAATCTATAGGAAGCTGAAAATGGAGCTGCCCAATGGCCACAGAAAGAAGTTGCCAATCCAGTACAAGCAGAAGCAGTAATGAGAAGTGTGGACCTGTCTTACTTGGACAGAATAGTAAGAGTCGCCATGGCCTTTTTTTATTAATATACAAAGTGTAGTTTGTAAGTATTGGTGCTCTTGTGTGGTTGTTTCAAAGGAGAAAGTAAAAAAGAAAGTTAAACAATGTTTTTAGGCAACTATATGGTAACTTTCCTTACTTTTATGTCAATCAACGTACCCTGCTGTTCTGTTTTCTTGTGCCCATGGGATAGAGTTTGTGATTAACCACTAAGTCTCATAGAGATGGAACCCTGTATGAGCAAAGCACTAGTTCTCTTCAAGCAGGCAATGAATTCCTGGTGTAAGCCTTGCTTAAAATGTCAAAATCCATTCAAGGCATGGGAGGGATCAAATAGAAACTAGAATTACACCTAAACAAACTAAGCATTGTTTTAAATATTATTAACAATTGTACAATTAATACCTATATGGATTAAAGGAATAAACAGAAGTTTTTATTTTTAATTTTACTTCAACTTCTAATAAAAAAATAATATAAATCATTTAATCTTTATTTCATAAATGAACCTTCCAGATCTGCAAGCAAAGCAAAAGATGGAAAGTACCCTGCCCAAAACCATAAAACACTCCATTCTGATTATCTGAATATCTGTCGATTGTATGTATTCTTTTAAGATAAAGAATAGATATGAAAATGTTGTTCCAATACTCCAGCTACTACACAGAATATTGGTAGGCACAGTACAGATTTTACTTGGATCATATCAGTCTTCAGATGACAGCAGCTCCGCCCGCATATGGCTCCAATAATCACAAAAGACATATTGCCTGCTGCTTTCAGGATTAATTGAATCCTATGTACAGCACATATAAACAGAACTCCATTATTCAGTCTTTCTTAAAAAAAAAAAAGTAACGCAGTGCATGTGGATGGGAATCCACCATCGAGAACTCCTGTTTGGGTAGAGAGTTAGGACTCATCAGTGACACAACAAACAATTATTTGCATATTTCCATTAATACAAAGAAACTGTGTATATGGAACAGTGGAATTAAAATAGTAGTCATATAGTCATATGTCTGGAGTGTATTAGCCCTGAGAACAGAACTTTTGGTTTCAAGTGAAGATCACTTTTAGTAGTGAAAATTGCTAGGCAAACCTGTCTACAGAAAACTAGCTGGAATTCAGCAGAAGCATTTTAATATAAAACGCTTGAGTTTTAACCTTCACATATTTAAAGATTTACAGATTATGTCATAATAATATACATTAATAACTATTTATGCAGGCCTGAATCTACATGGTGCTGTATGCAACCTGTAAGCTGTCTTTGGACTTCGCACATTTCCCTTTCATCATTTTTCGTTAAGATTCATGGGAAAAAAAATTTGGAAATCAAACTTTGAAAGCCTGTTAACTTTGAACTTTGCAACTACAAATATTTGTATTATTTCAATAGAACATTCTAAAAATACAATTTCCATATTATAATAATAATAATATTATTTCATACTGACCTTAAATATTCACGTAAAACCAGTCCATTTGGCTAAATCTTCAATTGCCAAAATGCCAGTTGGAGAGTATTTCGAAATCCCTGCATAGCAAACGTTATCAGATAATGTTTTTATAATACATCAAGTTGGCTTGATAACCTTTTCTGGAAACTAAAGGCATTTTTTTACCAGTTTGCAAAAAATAAAGTGAGTTAAAGCTTTCTGTTAGTAACATTTTAACCAAATGATAAATGCTTATTGGGGAAAGAGGACCTGTTTGCACTGGACTGTGGAACAGAGAAAGGGTGGAGTTCTGGGAACATTAATGTAAGCCATTCAAGTACCTTTTGCTGTATAACCAAGAAATATATATGTTAATATAAACAAAAAAATCACATCATTGTAAATCAATTGATAGAATATCATCCCCTCTTACTACATTTCATTAAAAGGCAACCCAACCTTGATTTACTTCACATTGAGGACATATAAACTTCATAGGTCTGGCAGTGCTGCTAATGTTAGCTAATGTACAGGAAATTCTGTTTGCTCCAAAAACATCTGAATTACTTTCAATCTGCTAAAGATGCTATTATTTCTTAAGGGAAAATCTGCTACGTCATTTTTCTCCGGATAAACATTACACAATGGTGTTGGCTGTGAGTCCGCAGAAGGAATCTATCACTACATAAAGTACATTTATATACAGGGCAAGTTTACAATGCTGTTTGATGCATAGCCTAGCATGGACTATAAAGCTTGGGAAAATACATTTGATATGCTTTAGAGAAAATATCTAGAAAACAAAACAATGAAACATATGCCGAGTGGAAAATAATCTACAAAAGGAATCAATAAATAATAGTATTTTGCAAAGAAGAAGACCTCTCCTGTGTTATGTTCCTAGAATGTCTAACTCTTGGGAAATATTTTTCAGGATTCTTAAAACTTGGCAGTTTATTTCTATAATTCACTTTAATTCTTCACCAGTAACAGATTTCATTTCATTAAATTTTTACTAAATCTGTTGCAAAAGTCTTATTTTATAGCATATCAATTTTGTTTATCAGCAGAAATATCTCAGTTTCTTAGAGCTGTTTAAAAAAATAGACTTTTGATGTAACACCGCCTGCCCGACGCTATACCAGGCTAGAAGAAGGCATAGGCTAATGGGTGCTTCTACTCATTGAAAGCAATTAATTCAACCTATATTATTTTAAACCATACGGTCATAATCTACTCCCATCCACCAAAATTTAACCCTTAACTTGATTATATTTACCAAATTGTAATCAATAACTTGATTTTGTCCTATAATCCATAACGGCTTTTACTCACAACTTCCCTGAATATATATATATATATATATATATATATATACTATTATCCCTTATCACTAATATACACACATACATACCATCTATATGTTTGGGATTTACAATAAATTGTATATGTACTCTTCACTATATCAGTTTCCTTAGATATATTTATTATGTTTATCACTTGTTTATACAACATTTGTCACACCATTCCTTGAAGAAGCCTTAAGGCAAAATGCGTCGTGACTCGAGACCGCACACAGATTCAAACACTGATTTATTTAGTTAAATGCTACACTCTGGGCCAAAGTTCCCTGTTTTTTGTAGTTTCATCAACATCTACCTAGTACTGTAATTGAAACTAATTTTATTATTTCTCCTCCTACTGTTCCAATAGGGGTTAACAAGTACTAAAACATCCAATTACTTTAGGGTGACCCTCTACTACCCACACATCTTTGGAAGTAAAACTTTAAATAAAAGCTTTGAGTTTTAAATGTATAAACAAGATTTTAAACAAGTATTATATGTCTCATTTTGCACTGTATATGTACAACCTTTGGTTTTCATTTAGTATCATAGTAATTCAATATAATCCAAAGGGTTTCCAAAACACTATGATTTTTTCTTATAAAAGAGCATTAGTTGTATCCTGGAAGACAGGTTGTTTTTTGGTAAAATAATCTGGTCTATTCATTAGTGTGAATTAATTTCATCTTGAGCTCTGTAAACAACAAGAGTTTTATAGAAGAAGGTAAGAAGATATAGAAAAAAGTGAAAAGAACACAACAACTCTAACTGCTGCCTAAAAGGAGAATGTGGAACGTTCCTATGCAATATTTTATATTTACCTGACTACAGGTAAAGGAAAAAAGGGTAAAGATATTGAATTTGGGGTCATAGATTCCTTCAGGTCAAAGGCAGGATGCTTTAACTCTGAAATTGCACAATTTAAGATTTCCTACGAACATTCATTTGATGCTAGTGGAATATATCACAGTCTCCTTTCACAATTTTAACTTGGCTGTGCCCTCAGTATATTTATTATATCATTTTATAATTTTGGATGTGGGAACCAAAAGCTCCTAATCTTTATTTGGTCCGACATACAAACATTTTGCAGCTGTTAACCTTCAGAACGCCACTTAAAGGGAGCTCCCTACTTCACCATGTTCAGACTCCAACGTCCAAGCTAAGTAATCGATGCACTTCTTTATTTTGTCGGAGGACATTATTAATTTCCCTTTGGTCAGTTATTTAAAATAATTCTTCTTTATTGTTAGAGGTTGAGAGCTATTAGCTATTTGACTTTTCATTGTTTTAATTTTCTTATCCTAAATAGGAAAATGGGATCAAATGAAATTCACTGGAGTCTTAAATGCTTTATTCTTAGTGTAATATTAGCAACTGAAATCACTACCTGGCTTGTAAGTTACTGCAATAGGCCTGATTTATTAAAGTTCTCTAGGACTGGAGAAGATAGACTATCATGGGTGAAGCTGGATGATCCTGCAAACCTGGAATAGACCTTTTAAAATTCATGTGCTTGTGGCAAATGTTTTCAATCCTGGACCAGATCTATTCCAGGTTTTCTTGATCATTTAGGTTCTCTCATGATAGTCTATCTTCTTAAAAAATCAGGCCCAATGTCTTATTTCTGGATCATCATCCTTTGTAACTCCGGCGCTGGGGCATATGCACACTCTGACTAAATACCGTACAAAATGTTGTTTTCTTATTCCACAGATCCTTTCATATATTTACATATTAGGCCTGATTTATTAAAGTTCTCCAAGGCTGGGGAGGATACACTTTCATCAGTGAAGCTGGGTGATCCAGCAAACCTGGAATAGATCTGGTCCAGGATTCAAAACATTTGCTAGCAAATGTCTTTGAAGAAATCCACTCCAGGTTTGCTGGATCACCCAGCCTTACTGATTTTCCAAGCTCTCTGTTGATTTAGGGTAAGGTTTTAGTGGGTGCTGCATTTGTATCTTAGACCATTTTATTGCAAAATATGGACAAAATACTCTTAAGTGTGCTTGTCTTTAGCTTGCATGTACTCTGTACTAAATGTCTTTCTTCAACAATGCTGGCAAATAATCAGAGTTCATCCTCATAAAACACTATCACTTTGAGTCCTGAATGTTCCATCAATTCTTCCTTTTCAAATGCCAAATCCTATTCAGGTAGCTAACAGCTTACTGAGTGTCTGGGGGCCAGGCAAATCCAAAGGTTAACTGTGTCTGTTTTTTTCCAATAAATGTATCTATTCGGTGAGGTCATCAGTTTTGACAATCACACTTAATTTATCCATCCTGTCAAGCGTATTTAATTCAGGCTACTGGGACTCTCCAATCAATATTCACTTTTGATCTAGTTGTTTTTAGTGCTAAGATTTTGTATTTTCTGTAAAAAGTCCTAGAACATGAAGAAGGTACTTGTATAAAAGAAATGCGTAGGCTTGCATCTCTGTACTCCTCTTTCGTTCTTCAAAAAATAAAAATGTAAAATATTTTTCCGTTTGACCAGGTCAATACATTATAGCATTACATAATAGCATGCAATCTACCCAACTTTTGGCTCCTTTTATGTCTTATGTTGATCGGTGTTGTTAATGTTGTCATTGCTCAAATACGTGCCCTCAAATGCAAAATGCTGCATTTGAATGGTTTTGCTTGAAATCTAAATTGACTTTAATTTTTATTGTTTTCAAACTATTTGCTTGATGCTGGTGTCTAAACTGCCTAAAAGGTGTAGACATCAAAAGGAGCTCATCCAAACTTTTACACATATATCTACATCGCTGATTATCTTGGCATTCAATACAATGTTATCATTCCGGAAAGCAAGAGAATAGAAACCCAATCTGGGACCTCCCTACTGTGAAACAGTTCACCCTGTTTCTATGGATAAATCTATGGATTAAGTTATAGATGCAAAGGGAAGCAGGAGGTAATAACTATTTATACAACAAATTAAAATAATGTACTATAAACCATAAAGAGATATAAAAAATCTAATGTAAATATGCTGTACAATATAGAGTATCTTTCATTAGTGGAATTACAAATTCATACCTTTAACAATGGAAAATTATTATCACTTGTTAAAAACAAAGAAGAAGTAGAAAGGGAAATAAATTTTATTTAAAAAAATGCAGACCAAATGAAAGACATTCCTTTTAAAATAATACCCCTGTGACTGAATATTTCTTAAGTAAAGATTCAATAGATTTATATTCTGCAGGAACAAACAACACCCTCCTCTAATAGGGTTATCGATTCCTTCTATGAACTCTCAGATCCTCATATGTTTTTTATCTTTTTTCTATCTATTGACAAAATATTTTGCTGCCTTATATTGGTATTGGTTATAATTATAAAAGTACGACCAACAGAGCGATGACATAACGATCTGATTGACCTTTCCACACACTGCATATAACTTTGTCACACACAAGATAACTTAAATCACAGATCTCATGTATCAATTATCAAGTTGTTTGATGTGAAAAGAATGAGCATTGGTATATGAACACATGATATGGGCAACAACTAAACTGTCACAACTAAATCACAACCAGCAGATCCACACCTGTGCATGTCACTTTAGTTCAACCATCTTTTTTATTTCTACTTTGAAATAGGCTAAGTGATAATGGCTGTAAAATAAATCCCAGGGGTAAATATCCTTTTTTCAGGTTACATTTCCATGCTGCAAATGCAAATCTGTGAAAAACCTTGTTGATTTCTTTAAAGTTTAAAATTTATAGGTACATATTGGGTCTCAGTTTTTACCTTTCCTGTTCCTAATGTTCTAAAACTTCAACAGATCCTATCTTCTTAGCAAATTATTATATCTGTTTTTATCACAGTCTTGATGTAGCCAATTTCTACAAACTTCAATTGAACTCTATAGCTTCTAGTTAAAACCTTTAAAATGAACTGAGGAGACCCGGTCCTAATACATTGGTTCTGAGGTAAAGCTCTATAACATGAGCAGGCTGTCAATTGTCCACATGGAAAAGAGAGATATAGAGGTAGGTTGACTATAGAATTGTGCATGTATCCTGTTTTCCCTAGGGGTTTACTTGATCTCAGATGTAGGTAATACATTTAAACATTCTGTTCCTCAAAAGTAAACTTTAAAACTTGAGTTTTTTATATTGCTGACATTTTCTTTTCATCCTATACTGCTAAATAGTATGATGCTCAGATGTGACAATGTTGCAATGTTTGAGCACCATTAAAGCTTGACTACTGCCCCAAGAAGACCCCTAATTGAAGGACATTCAATTTATTCCTTTTAAAATGTAATGTTACATCTCTTATTAAGATGAACTTTAGTTCAAGAACCAAATTTGTCCTGACTTACCAGTTAAGAATTGGTAACTGCTAGTTCCCTGTCCATTATTCACAATGAAGGTATCTAAACTGAACACGGAGGTGGTTATTGGTGGATTTCAGTAACAATTTAGAACTAAATCAGAAAGCGGCCCTGATCTAAGTGTATATTTAACAAATATATATAAATACACACAAATATAACAAATATACATCTCTAACAACTTCAGATAATTAGCACTGTAGACAATCACCTGTTATGCTCACTACATAATATTACTAGCAATAGCAGCATAGCTAGCGAAAGGGGAATTTCCATTTTTTTTGGGGGGGGGTGTTAGGATTTGAATTTAGGAAATCAGCCACCAGTAAAAAAATACATGATGACCCAGTAAAATGTAATGTAGCAGGAATTAAGCACAGGACTCATTATTGAGTTTGAGCAGAGTCAAAACAACATAAAGTGTAATAATGGTCTGGGGGTAACACTATGTAGCCTAGTTCTATTGCTTTGCTGTAAATATATTGCTCTATGTACTACAATATGACTAGTATTAGGACAAGTAAAACTATTGGAAGGTTTTACAGACCTAGAGGAACTACACAATGATTACAGATGCATTAAATTGTGTAGCTAGCTCTATGTGGACCTTCTGTACATTTACTTGACAGTGTAGAAATTTTCTGGCTGCACACATCGTAATTGCCTCCAGCCCTTCACTGACATGTGGCACAGTTATTTTGATGTGCATTATTGCTGTTAAAATCATTGGACATTTTTTCATTTTTTTCTTCTGTTGTGGCTTGACAGTTTGACTTTGATAGCACTTTAAGTTGACGTTTAGGACGTTGCCCACAGCAATACCCTTTTTAACAATTATACCTGTCCCTTCTCCACTGTGACTTCATAGCCATCATATGGATCTGTCTCAGCCTGTCTCCATGTCAGGAGTCTTCATCTGCAGGCTGCGTCCACTGTATGTGCTGTGGGCTATTTGCCTTGGATTCAAGCTGCTAAGACGCATCTTCAAAAACATTCATTGCAATCAGTCTTTTAGCACATCTCGTCTCTGCTGCAGGCCATTGGTGCATCCACTTAGAGTCGTTTATGTAGTTCACCTGTGTATGCTATATATGAATAACAGTTGGAGTCATTCCTAACAATTTTTTCTGTAGACAGAACAGATAATGATGTGAAACAAATTCAAATCAAAAATATTTCATTTATATACCAGTAATCAGAAGAATTATAACAACACATGCGTCTGCAGAAATTGCAAACATTCAGGTCCAACAAACCACGGAGTAGAAATCGAACCCCAACCCTACATGGATATATTTGGCCTGGTTTATTAAAGCACTCTAAGGCTGGGAGGATACACTTTCATTAGTGAAGCTGGGTGATCCAGCAAACCTGAAATGGATTTCTTCAAAGTCATTTGCTATTTGCTAGCAAATGTTTTGAATTGTGGACCAGATCCATTCCAGGTTTGCTGGACCGCCCAGCTTCACTGACGAAAGTGTTTCTTCTTTAGCCTTGGAGAGCTTTAATAAATCCAACCCAATGAGTGAACACACATCTGTGCTGATATTTTGTTTGCATTGTCTCTGTCTTCTTTTGTCTTTGTACAGGTCAGTAAAATGTGCAAGAATCCCATTGAGCTTTAACCAGCATGAGGTCAGAGTGATGGACATAGTAAGCACTGAGCCCATTTAAGAACATTTTTTTTGCCATATCATCATATTTTGGGGAAATGGTTAGAGCATTAAGCTTCCTACCTGCCTCAAGATCCCAGCACCCCACTGACCAATTTCCCTTGTGATTATTATTATTGTTGTTATTATTATTAATATTATTAAACAGGATTTATATATTGCCAACATAATACGCAGCTCTGGACAATAAATAGGGGTAGCAAATGACAGACAAATACAGACAGTGACACAGGAGGAATAGAGGACCCTGCCCGAATAGCTTACAATCTAAGAGGTGGGGAAGTAGCACACAATAGGAGGGGAGATATGTAGTGGTGGGAAATATTGATGGTTAAAAGACAGAAGAAGATGGGTAGGGAAGTTTGAAAAGATTGGTTTTGAGTGCTCTTTTAAATGAGCAGAAGGTAGGAGCAAGCCGAATAGGATGAGGAATACCATTCCAGAGAGCTGGGGAAGCTCTAGAAAAGTCTTGGAGCCGTGCGTGTGATGAGGTTATGAGTGAGTAAGTCAGTAGTAGGTCATTGGAGGAACGGAGAGAGCGTCTGGGGGAGAATTTGAAGGCAAAGCACAGGAGCTTAAATTTAAATTTTAAGGTGAAATGAAAGCCAGTGAAGAGAACTACAAAGAGATGCAAAAGAAGAGGAGCGGTGTAAAGTATGGATGAGTCTGGCTGCAGTATAATAGATCGGAGAGGAGAGAGTCGGGTTAGTGAAATACTCGATTAGGTCTGTAAGTCCAAGAAGAACCTTGTACATTTACACAATCTGAACAAGTAATGTATCCACCCCTAGCAATGTTAGGAGGTCCATGGCCACTGACTACAACTCTAATCTGACTCAGCGTTGATTGTCTGAAGGTTTCTAAACTTCTTTCCTAAATTAGCCATAACCTCTGTGGTTCTGATTCACAAATTACAATTAGACCCAAACTGTATTGAGTCTGCGATTGGAAATAGAAAATGGTATGTAAAAAACACATCCACAGATGCATATTTCAATAAACATGAAAGAACAGATACAGTACATACCAGATACCGGATTATATTACTCAGCAGCTATTTTGAAAACATTGATACACTTACCCCAAACTGTCTTCTTTTTTACAGTATTATTTTATCTTTTTGGATTGTATTGTCATTGAATGCTTTTGCAGTTTCCATTTCGTTTATCTGTTGGAAAAGTTAGCTGAAATAGGTGGAGATAGGATACAATGGAAAAACATTTTTATATTTATCTCTCCAATGATGATGTTTGCTTCCGTAGTAGTATTCGGTACCGTGTTAGCCATAGACATTGGATAAAAAAGAAGTGTGGTTGTCTCAGGCAATACCTTTTATTAGTTAAGTAAATATATTTACAGTTGCAGGATTCTGATTAATATCTCTCCTTCATGTGCGCTGCGCTTCTGTGTGTCTATAAAAGATTGTGATTTTTTATTTTATTTGTACAACATTGCCTGAAGACAGGGAATTTAAATTGCTTTGAAAGCTTGCATCTGTAAATAAATGTAGTCATTTAGCCAAAAAATGTATCGCCTGCGACAATCATCCTTCTTTTTGCTGATATTTGCTTCTGGGAAGATTGATGATTGACATAGATTAAATTTGCTTTATAGTGCAATTATGATTTCCGATGTGTGTTCAAGAAATGTTTCATTATAATTTAAAAAGAACATTATGCTGACTGAAGTATGGATCATTGGACTGTATTAAATAGATCATTCACTTGGGTTACTCTGTATGAAAAACCTGATTAGGTGTTTTTTATCAATCAAATGTAACATATATCTTCTAAACATATTTGTACATACGGATGAATGTTTACAGCTAGTGGTAAGTCTGCGAATAACTAAAGGTTTTCTAGTATGTAATTCAGCTTAAACCAACCAGTACATCATTGGTGTACAGTGGGTAGCTCTGGCACATGCATATTGGCATTAACCTGTAGTGCCGCGGATCTCACACTGTTCTAAAAAGTGGGGTTTTTTTAAAATTTAAAATTCGATCTTGATAGGCAAATTTACATTGGCCGTTCTCACTTAAAATTCGGTAAGCGAGAACTTCCGAATTCGCTGCGCGGTCGAGTTTTAAGTTCTCTCGCATCCCTAATTGCAGGCAGCCAAGAAGCTAAATACCAGGAGGACAGACAATCTTTGGGTAAGAAATAGGCCAGCAAGCCAGGATGGGCAGTAAAACAGGAATAGGCAGGAAAAAGTAAGAAAAGCAGTATGAGGAAACACTGGGAGACAAATAACACAGGAGGGGAAGCTGGGATACATGGCATCACAGGAGGCTCAATGAATGCAGGAAAGGACAGGGGCCACTGCAAAGCATACAGTTATTGGAGTAGAGAGGAACTGTATAAGTGTAGAAGGGTGTTGCCTAAATTCTGAGCACCACATTACTATGCCTTTAATGATTGCAGCAATCAGGAGATCTCTAATTTGACTTGTTTGCTGCATTACCCTGGAAGTGCCAGTGACTGTGTGCCACAGTGGGAGCTCAGCCCTGGAATATACAAGACGCCTGGTGATGGGACACACAAGCAGCAGTAAGTGTGACATATTAGGGATTACATACACTTTAATGCTGGTCTCCGAGCACTTATTAGAATTTTTGTTTTTAGTTCACATCCAGTTTCTGATAAACTAATGCACATAACATAAGGTACAACCTTTATCCACCCATTCCCAGAAAGACAGCACATTCTGAGATTGCAACTACCACACCTTACACCAACAATCAATTTTCGGTCTGGTCTTTCACAACTGAACCTCTTGGCTCTGAGATACTGTTTGGCTATTTCTTTTATTTCACATGCATATCTAATATAGACTAGAAAATGTAGAAAATTGGCCTCAGTTACATTAGTAGTGGGCAGAAATCACTGGGGTACATAAAATGACTGTAAATATCTCTTTTGTGTATGATATATGTAGCCATGTCATATATATCAACAAACTGGTAGACTTCACTATGAACCCAGCCTCAAAACAAGGTACCATTTGTATGATTGGCCTCATCCTTTAAAACAGCAGGATCTGAAAATGTAGGCCAGCACATTTCTTCTTTACTTTGATGGGGCCAACAAGTATAGCATTTTACTCATTTCCATTTTGTTTCCTTCTGTGTACTGTACTGTAGTATAGTACTGGATTTACATTTTCAGTGGTCAGATCATGCACACACAATCCAATTGTTAAATAAACTTTTCATTGAGTGCTGTGTATATACACTTGCATGCTGTTAACATCCAGATGTTTATGTTTATTACCCTTGAGACATTTTCTTCTGGATCATGCAAAAGATGTATCCAATGGATTTTTCCATTGGTCCTAAATATACATCAAAGGAATGGCAATACGAAGCTTTGCTGCTTCTTTGCAAATCAGGTTGAACTTGAAGAGCTGCATATATAATCACCATTGTATCAGAGCCATGTGCTTTTGTGGCTCTGCTGTCTAATGTTCATAGTCTGGATACAGATGCATTTTACCTTTGGCAGACATTGGAAGCAGGCGACATTATTATCCAATGTTTTCTTTGCAAGAAATATTATTTTTAATACAATCATTTTAGTGTTAATTAAGAAAACAACTCTAGTTACCACTTAGTCCTAGCTGTGTACAAGGAACAGGGTATGACTTTTGTAACTTTACCTGATACATTGTTTTTCACTGTGTTGTACCATTTTACCTGAATTTTGTCAGCGAACGCAAAGACAGTGTCATGCACCATGGTGTTGCCATTTGATCAGATTTAAGGTAATGGGTTCAATAAATGTGAATTAGAGCTACAACTAATGTACATAATGTTGCATGTAAATATGTGATTGTTTTACTATTTATACTGATGTCTCTGTGAATACATTGTCATTACAGATATTACAGATACATCTAGGGGTGTGCAAAGATGACCCCTCCAACAAGCATGTTTTAAGAAGAAGCACATATTTTAACCATTTAACCTTCTGAGGGTGCTAGTGGTTCCTTATTATGAATCTATCAGAAAAAAATATTGTTTTAGGTTTTTTTACTGTCTGCTTTTCCTGTTTCTCACCTTAGCAATGCTGATGGACCAGCAAATCTTGCAATCTTCTGGGATATCCAAGTCACATATACTGGAAGTAGCAGGTGCCATTCTTCTCAGAAATCCAGGATAAGGCAATTGGCTCCCAATGATGCCAGATATATAAATGGTGGCATGGGACATGAGAGGAAAGCAGTGGCAAGACGAATAAGAGGAAAACAACTTGGAATTGTCTGGTGATGGTGATTGTATTTATTGAAGATTTCTCTGAAGGTAAGCGCATTAAAAAAAAAAAAGAACAGATGTGGAAAGACCACTTTAGACAGACTGTAATCAATCTTTCACTGACCACCAATGAAAAAGGAATTAGTCCATTGAGTACCAATGTAAGTGGTGGGATTTACCCTGATCACTTATGTAAGAGGACACAATGATATTTTATCGCAGGGGGTTCTGTTCCAAAATCATGCATGATAAACGAAAATCTGCTATACACGGTTGCCACCCCCCATTGCTTTTTGTAACCCCCCACACTCTATAAACATACGCAGAAAACATTTGCAAGCATATAACTAGATTATATCGATTATATATAGATTATAAACGAATCTTGGTGTCAAATATACTAGGAAGACCAGGATAGTTATTCTTTTTTAAAAACTTTTCTAAACCTACTGATTGTGCTACTAAAGCTGTAGTTTTAATTATTCTTTTGCAATGGTTCTCTGAGACCTAAAAAATATTTCAAGGGTTCCTGTGTGGTGAAAATGTTGAAGTAGGCTGCTTTAGGACATAAACCCTCTGATAGCTGACACGTTTACAGCCTATTGATAAAGAGCACAAAAGCTAATGATCGTCAATGGCCTTTTTTCCCTGAGGCTATACATAATGCAGGTTTTTTTTTTCTTGAAATGTCTCTTAAAACAGTGTTATGCAAATCCAGTTAAAGAAATTTAATGTATTTTGTTGCAAAAAAAAAAGGCAATGAATTATACAAAGAAACAATATGTAATAAATGTTTATATAGAAAAGAGGCCATTCTCCAGAAGATATTGTCACATGATACAATATGATACAACTAATAATGCTCCTGAGTAAAGAAAAATGTTCACATAGGAGACCAATATCAAAAGAAAAAAATTTGACCTAAAATATTTCAAATGCTTGTTTATAGGAAATATCTTTTGTGGATTTTTGATCTGTAGAGCTGATTTTTTTTTTTACCATAATTCATACAATAAAAGGGATCCATAGTCAGTTAATAATTTATACACAGAATGCATACATATCTCATTTCTTTATCTGGAAGCATCATTTCAATCTTACCTGGCTCCTTATCATTTCGGTGTAAAATAGAACTTTTATGCAAAGTCCTTTCATAGGTCTAGTAAGCTCTTATGTCTGTGGCCCATCCTTGTCATAAGACATGATAGGGTGAACATGCATTCTATTTTCTGTGCTGATAACAGACATAAGGGCAAATTGACTAACATATATTGAATACTGATCATTAGGCAAAAGGGTAATCAGGAAAAGGTCTTCTTGTTAAGATATGATCAGAATCTTGTGTGAATGGTCCGCTTTAAATCACCTTTTAACAGAGGAATGCCCTGAGACTGGTAAATAACTATTTACCTTTATGCTGTATACAGCAATTATAGTCTAATGTTCTTCTTGTGCTTATTATAAATAATTAAAATCCATCTAATGCTAATGGGGTATAAGTAAAAAAAAGTATTGTCAGTTTATGTCCTCCTTATTTTTTACTTCTATTAGCTGACACCCATATCACCCCTACATACCATGATTTTTTTTAAATTTGTGTTTTTTATGTAGTGTATACACAATAGATGTAAACTATCTTTTTTTGCAAATTCCAATTGTTTGACACACAACTGATGCATAGTCAATAATGATTGGAGTACTTGTTACCATTTAACATTTTTTAAATAAAATCAAAATCTTTACACAAGACAGTGATATTAGAATAGTAACCTGCAATAAAAAGGCAAATCCCATTGCAGTGCTTAATTCTATGCTTTTGGTTGTTGGCCTTGTGACACCGAAGCACCAAATATTGAATGCTAACCATATAGCTCACCTACTATGTAAACAGCAGCAATCAATGGCCATAATAAGGAAGTAATTGGAACATTTATAAAATAGTAATTCAGAAAATAGTAATATTATGTTAAATAAGAAACTAACAAGAAACTAAATGAGAAACTAACTTTTTCTGGGACCGGCGGGTAAACTATACTAAATTTATTATAGACACTCTTTATATATAATACAGGTATATATATCTCCCCTGAAAGAATATTTCATTTTATTTTCCTCTTCCCTTTTACCTATTTTTTGAATTATCTCTGTCTTATAAGTCATCTTTATTACATTATATGCATTAATTTTTCTTTTACATTATAACTTAAATTGTATTATGTCATGTTACGTCATTTTCATCGTATCGTTTTGTTGTTATACCTTGTAACCTTGTAAAACTCACAAAAATGACTGTAACAGAAATAATTAAAACATTTAAGCTGAAAAAGTGATCTGTACATACTATTTGTTGTCTGTAATAAAAAAGAGTGATGAACTTTTTTTTGGGTGTAATATTATGTGTTTCAATTCTGTACATTGCATATTTCACTTTACACGTATCATGTTTGTGATCTCTTTAGGTAGTAGTTGCCACTTATAGCTTAGCAAATTGATGTTCAACTTTGACCTGTGATCCCTCACTCACTTATCCCCCAAAGCAGCAAACTTTCAAAGGGAAGCAGCACCTTACACAGGGAAATCCTGAGGAACATAGAGAGGAGTGAATGATAGGAAAGTTGAGTAAAAGAGGTGAATCCTGTGGATGGATAGAGGGGGGAGTGGAAAGTGACTTCAGGGAGTGGCTGTGCATGCACTATCCAGATCCACTACAGACACAGAGAAGAGATTCTGCCAGAGACATCTCTGAAGAATCTGCTTTAGGCTCTCCTGTCATCCCATCCTGGAATTTTTGTGACCAGGTGACCGGGACAACGTCACAGAGAGATGCACTGGAAGAACAGGCGAGGATAGCTGGACCTAAAGGATTCCATTCATCATGGGACACACTGATAAGCTCAGAGGAAACATCTACAGCACATAAGCAAGGAACAAACACTGGAGCCAAAGGTAGGACAATAAAGGGCACATAGGGGCATTCTGAGGTCAAAATAACAAAAGCCGCTAAAAAAAAAATTCTCAAAGCTTTACATTTACTGATGATTTTTAATAATATTGTCCTACAATACATTGCTATGACATTATGTAATATAAAATGTTTCTGCTTGCCAATGGCATTACAAAGACATGTCTCAACATTTCATACACATGTGGTCACCATTTTTTTAATCATTTCCAGGGACATTGTTGCTGAGCTAGAATAACAAAGATGCTACCTTTCATTCTATGTCCGCATAGCTTAGTAACAGTAATATTTGTATTGTTAATAAAATGATAACAATGGCACTAATGAGTAGGATAGGATAAGGGGTAGGATGCTAGCAACTGCTCAATTGCAGCCTTCTTCATTATCATTGTTTTAAAATTATGTCCAGGGACACTCGATTGCTTTACCTAAACCTATATCGCCCTAATTTCCTTGTCAAAGCTGCACATAAAACTACAAAACCGTAAAAAAAGAAAAATATTTCATGTTTGGTAATTTGGAATGTGTTTTTCATAAATGCTGCAATTTAATAAACGTAGACCTAAAAATCCAGAGGACATTAATTTGATAGGAGATACTAACCCAATACGATTGGGGCCGAATGGTTGCTTTTTGGACATTTTCAGGAGAAGCATTTGCAAGCCGAGCCAGGTACTCACAGACAGTTAGCTAAGTATGTACTTAATCAGTATTAGAAGTAAATGAATTGAGGCACAATATATGCAGAGGTGATGTTACATATTAATAAAATGTAACTATGAGATATATTACTGCTCTGTCGATTTGTAGAGATTGGTTGGGATGGCAGTTGATGTGTCAGTAAAAGCAGTTCATGTTCAGTTGGGGTAAAGGTGGCAAAAACATAAGCATTTAGGAAAAAGGTTCCTGCATTTGCATCCAATATAAACCCTCTGCCATTATAATATATATATTGGAAATTAAGTGTCAATAGAAAGTGCAATATCAGAAAACTGACATACAGTAGGGGAAATGTTCTGGAGTTTTGATAAACTCTGTTGATAGAAAGTTTTCTGCTGTCATACTACAACAGTGTCTGCACATGGAATGGTTAACCATGTAATAGATTAAAAAAAAATTAATGTGTTTACCAAAACAAATAACCCACCTAATAAAGAAGTCTATCTATCGATTGATCAATTGATCTATCTATCTATCTATCTATCTATCTATCTATCTATCTATCTATCTATCTATCAATCTATCTATCTGTCTATGATTAAACATGCTTTTGATTTAAATATAAATTATTGCAAGGATTATATTATGAAATTCACATCATAGTTTGATATAGACCAGCAATTAAATAGGGAAATACACCCCTTAATATAGTCACACCTCGGATCCTCCCAGTCCCATGGCCTTGGCAAGTTGGCACACACAGAGGCGAATAGGTGTGAGCATTGTAATGGTTTCTGATTCATTAACTCTCTCAGAGATTACTGTGACAGATATAGAATTCTTGGCTACAACACAATGAATTCAGCCTGATAAACTCAGGTTTTCATTGACAAATCTAATTTGAGATCTTTAGATTTTATTTACTATGTCTGTCCCCGAACATCATATTTAAATGGAAACTAAAACTAATTTTTAATAAAATCCTACATTTTAAATTTTAATAAATGGATCATATGAAATCAGTAAATTTGTCATCTTGACCTGATGGTGTTATCACAAACAATATATAAAACTATTGTTATTACAATATATCCAGTTATCAGTTCACATGGAATTAGTTGGTATCTCTTGACATAACAATGTTATCATGTGCACTATATAAAGTGCATTCATTTTTAGGTTACAACTATTAAATACTGTTCTTCACATCAAATTCTTCACTGTCCTAATGCAACAAATCAGTCAATCAGTACAGAGTCTGGAGGGGCATTACAGAAGTTTCACTGATCTATGAATAGGTAGGTGATTTTAGGAACTAGACCATGCACCATATTTATGTTATAGTGCAATACTTCTGAATGATCTGTTTCTGCCCCAGAATTGTGAAGTATCTGCACATTTTCAGGATAGAACATGTATGTCTATACCACTTCTGTGACTATCTAGTTTCTAGTGACTAATAATTGTTATTGCAACATACAGCTCCCACAATCTGATAGTATGTATTATCATTAAACTCTATTCTAACACTGATTTACAAGATGCCTCTATTGCCAACACAGACAGTACTATTATTATAATCAGTACAAAGGAAATTATGGTGTTTGTGGGTTAATCATCAATATCAGCCCTGTGTATGTTACATATTACGCAGGGTGTAACCAGACAAGTAGAAAGTTTCAAACTAAGCTATGTAATGTGCCTTCAATACGGCTGGTTATCCTAAGTATCCAAATACAAAACTTTATTAGAGTTGGGGCAAAAATTTCACGGATTATACACTCAATTGGGCAGGGCCATCTTCTCCTTTTGTGTCATAGTGATGTCATAGTTTGCACTTGTTTTGTATGCAGGTTTGTCATCTGCTGCTCATTTTATTGTACAGTGCTGCATTGCATGTTTGAGCTTTATACATAAAAGTTATTAATGTAAACCAGCAGCAAATTCTGAGCAACACGCCTTGAATGAGCATGGGACTATAACATTTGCTTTCTACTAGAATTGTAAGCTATCATCACATAACAAAACACCAGGTTAAATTTAGAAAGGTAAAACACCAAGATTAGGATCCCTATTACCTAAATGTAACAGAGATTCTCAGCGCGTCCAGTTATGTTTTACATCAACAGTCATGTTTCATTGTGAATTGAGGCTCATGTCTCAAATCTGGGGTGAAGGGATTCCCAAAAATTGTATATGTGTGAAGGAGTGTTTTATCCTTAAAACTGATCAGTTATCCTTTCTGAGATAGGTCAGCCAGGAGTGTCGGCACAAATGATTATGCTTGTTCATGGAAGGATATTTTGTTCGAATGATCTTTCAGTGGTCAAATCCTTTCATTGTGGCAAACCACTTACTGTATTTGTTCAAGTTTACCTAAATCTGATCTGTAACTATATAGATCAGTGGCCTGTCTGGCTAAATATAAATGGAACCCATCATTGTTGGTGACCACATACTTATTGGTAAATGTTACTAATCTAATAGATCAAATGTAAATATAACCCAAATGACAGCTTTAGGTCATCTGATGTATAATTGGTTCATGTGCTTATTACATAACTAAATATATATATATATATTACTTAATATTTACAGGGACATTGATCACTGCATTCATGGCACAACATCACCATTTCACTGATCTGACCACCATCGAGCATGTGGGCTCATTCAAGCCATAGATTTGGTTGCATTTTCCAGTGCAAAAAATTCATTAGGAAATCCAATGTCCTAAACAGGGCCTGTGTTTTAGAAGAATCCCTCATTGTGTATTTCTTGCTTTCATTGACCGGCATTTTCCAATTAACTTCACAAAATGGTGTACTGTTATAATGCATTACAAAACATAATAAAGTCATTTTAACTTACATTCATGTTTTGTATTTCCAGGGGCAACCTATTGATTATTGTTATTATTATTTCATCTTTATATAGTGTCAACATATTAGAGCACTTTACAAAGTCCATAGTCATGTCACTAAATATTTCTATTTTCCCACATATATTATAACTATTCTTATCTAGGCTCACTTGCAGGAAAACATTTGTGAGACTTTATATAACCACTCCCTAAGAGGCTTACGGTTTTTGGGGACACAAACTGTAACTAAACACCTTGTGAGAAACAAGTCAGTTTTGGAACACAGCTGAAGTCTCTACACACCCTCCCTTGTATCAGTGTAAACTTGGAAGCTTTTAGAGATCAGAAGACTGCCGTATGCAGAATGCCTCAAAGAACTATCAAACTGTTTTCATTTCTTGTGTTCCTTTGATTATGTGATGTAATTATCCAACCCAAAAATTGCTCCACTTTTGCTTTAATTCCTAATAGTAAATGAGCATGTCCTATTACAATAAACATATAACAAGATTAAACCTGCTCTAATGATACCTGCAAAGGATTACCCAAACTTCCAGCTAACCAGACAAGCAGAGACACCTGCAGAGGGTACTGTTCAGTCCCAGTACATTGGCTTTTCAGTAACCACATGCAGTGTCTCTAGTGAAGCATGCAGGGTACAGTTTAGTATTAAGTCTTTCATAGGCTTAATCAGTGGTTTAGTATTACTTAACTTTTATAGTCATGCTGAGCCCTATTTACTTTTACCAATGGACCCCACAGAGCACCGTTTAATTATATCAGCGTGTAAGTGTTTCCCACATCTAGGCTGCCACCATGGAAATACAAGCTTACATCCTTGGCTTCTGTTTATTGCACACTGTTTGTTACAATGTTTGCCAACAAATACATAAAATTCCCATCCAGAAATCACAAAGGTTAGATATCTGATACTACATTGCCTTTAGTGATAATCAGGTCTTGTGATGAAAAAGTTATTTCAAAGGGTCAAAAATTTAGCCATACATGACTCTTACATCCCTCTCAATAATTATTGGCACTGATAATTAGCTAGATTATCATTTTTACTAGGTACTTAAAGAATATTTTTTTTTTTCATATTTGCAGTTAAAACTAACAAAATCAAACCAATACTCTCAATTTATAGATCGGATTGCTTGTTTTATCTAAGCAGTGCAGGCATGCCTTTGTAGGACTAGTAAGGCATATGGAAGTTGTTGAGGGTATAGCGGAGCAACAGCAGTTACTAAAGCATACATGTATTTATTATTCCAGATTCTTGTGAAGTCTGTGGTCACCTTGTATAAAAACAAAAGTCATCTCCCCATTACTGAACCTGGGAACTTTTCTCATAACTGCATTATCAGTTAGGTTTAATATAATATTGAGTAGAACCATTGAGTCGGGATTCTTGTAATGTAAGTGGTCTCTTAAAGTCTGTAGATATGATTCTCATATATGTCTATAAACTTCTTTACTACCCATTCTTAGGCCACATGAGTGTTATTCCTACACATTACTACAGAGTTCTGTGCCTGAAGATCAGCCCTAAGCTCCTGCCAGAGATGCCCTACCCCAAGGCTGCCATCTCACAAACATTTCTTGTGACCCCTAACCCTCTCAGGATCCTCTTTGTGAAAAGTTAATCCTGTGCCGAAGGATATATGGATGTCACAGAAACTGCTGTTTTATAGTACATATAGTTCACATTGCATCTATTTTTACAGGGGTACAATTATTTTGGCATTCTAAATTGCACAATTCGGTGGCAAATTTTGGTAAAACTTATGTCATAGAGAAAAAAGTGCTTCTGTTTTTTGAAACATTCAAATTTTTTATATATATTAAAGAATCAATTTAACTTGATATATGACTTATGCAATGTAAACAAAACCTGAAATGATCAAAACTGATACAGCAATGTATAACTTCTTTGTAACTTGCGGTATGTGCTGTTTGATGGTTAAACCATGTAGTGAACATGAGTTTAAGGGTCACAGGTATCATCTCAGCAAATGCACCCTATACCATGTGATATCACTGTTCAATGGTTTGAAGATTACATTACATTACATTTTAGATTAGGTTATAGGCGCAAAAAGGATCAACTATACCCAGTTACTACTTACCTTGTACAGCTTTGCCCAGCTGCTTTCACCCTCTGACTAGTTGCTTTATTTTTTGCCCACCTCTTTTCACTTTTAGCTTAGTATTATTTAGTGCAACGTTATATCCTTAGCTTTCTCTAGTTGCTTTTACACCCAGCCTTGCTGCTGTCACACACCAAGTACGTTATTTTCTGCCAGCCTCTTGCTCCCTGCCCATCCAGACACCTTTTTTTCAGCTTTGCCTTCTCCCTAACTTCCCCTTTATCTTTCTAGGTTTTTTTACTGGTATTTTAAATTTTTGGGAAATAGCTTTATTTTCACTATGTGTAATGCATTTTTTTTCTTTAATAATTGTTATTGAAATTTTTCAAAGTATACAAAAAGCAAAAAAAAAAAACAATATGAAAAAGAAAACAATACCAATATTGTTCATGATATTTGTAGAAACTTAAAATATAAAAACAAACAACATAAACTAAAACTAGCCAAAAAAATAAACAAAGAAATGTACTAGAAACTACCATGACAAATAAAAACAATCATTTATCATAATTGAAAGACCCTACGGTCTATGTCAGGGGCGGTATGATGGTCCAACCAAGGTGTCCAAACTTTATAAAATTTGTGCAGAGAATCACTGGCAACAGCAGACATTTTTTCTAAGACCATGGTATCCGACAACCTAGACAGCACTGCTTGAAAACTTAAAGAGGGTTTCCGCCATGCTTCTGCTATCACCTGACATGTGGCTAGAAAAATAAAGGAGATCAGTTTGCACTGACTTTTAGAAAAGGTAGGACCTAGTTTGTGGAGCAGTGCAGTCCAAGGGTCCCTCCTAATAGACACATGCAGAACCGATCGTGTGTAGTTGAAAACCCGTATACAGAGTTTTTTGATCACTGGACAATCCCACCATATGTTGCGAAAAGTGCCGAGGTCCTTACAGCCTCTGAAACAGCACGGGTCGCTCCCATTTGCAAATTTGGCGATTCTTACTGGTGTTAAGTACCACCTAAACAGCACTTTGTATGCATTTTCCAGCATTAGTACATTTGGAGAGCAGCTAGCTATGGTGCGCCATATCTTCTGCCACTTTTCTACTTCCAATACAGAACCTAAATCTGCTTCCTATCTATCTACATAAGAGGGAGGGTGGGTATCCGTACTAATTAGTGAATCATAAATCATGGACACCAGACCTGCAGAGCCAGAACCCCGACAACAACAGGATTCAAAACTCCTGAGACAGTACTTTGATCAGCAATTAGTAATTCAGAATTTTCATCATTGTACAAACGCATAGACAGAAGGTATCCTTCATGAAAACCACACCACAAAATGTGTGTAAATATGCATTTTTTTCGGGTTAGTTAATCATCATTTATAGAATTCTCACAATTTCAATAAATTTCCTGTTTTGAATGCTAAGTCTGCCCAGTCATTTTCCATTTATGGATGTATATTGGTGAACTGAGTTAGTCACTGATTTTTATCATTCTTGGGAAATTGCTTCAACAAAGTTCCCAGCTGTGCATCCCACCATCATTATTGAGTCTCTTGTCCTCTTCACGTCTCATTTCTACTACATGATTGTCCAAAGACAATGCCAGGTTCAGATATGATCACCTTACCCCTTCACTCATTAGGTGCCCCCCTTCTACTAGATCTTATGAGGAAGCACTGCATAAGAAGCAAGATATTTACCCCTTGAAGTTTTTACAAAGTAGAGGCTGAAATGTCTGTAATTGGGAGCAGTGAAACTGAACTTTGAATGACAATGATGAGGATTGTGTTTTAATGCTGCTTTGGTAGGTTGGTGCCAAACTTAGAAATGATGCCTTAAACATTCTGAGCCTTGCTGTTAAGGATTTGAATACTTAGGTAATGAGTAAATATGACACATGCAGGGTTTAAAATACTACCTATATGAAACTTACCTATGTGAAGTCATTAAGAGTGCATTACCACATAAATGCATGACTTATCAATGGTTGCGTATACTTTTGAGGAAGGTCCAACCCTTAGTTCTTGCTTTTTTAGTACCCGTTTAGTCATTGTGTGGGGTCACTTAGCTTAACCTGTCTGATCCACTGCTACTGACCCACTTTTTTCTCAACTTTGACCACTGATACCTTACTTCCATTATTCAACTACCTAGTAACGGACTTTTGGCTTTTAGAGGTTGCTGACTAAACAGACTCCAACTATACCATTACTTCCTTTGGCAAAGACCAAGAAGCTTTGGAGTAAGGATTGTTTGTAGGAACATTTTTTCTATTCTGTGTACAGCCTGAGGAACCCTCCACCGTTTTGCTCTGTCTGCCCAAATTCTGTGAACAGGAGGGGGATCGTGTGATAGTAATTAGCATAGCTGCAGGGTAGTGTTTGATCTGCGTTGTTCCAAAAGAATTGATACACGTGTTATCTATAGGTTGTCCATGTAACTGACCTTCTGCAGTATTAGGATAATGATTTTCTCTCCTCTCCTGACCTGTAGTGTTCAAAGGTTTTCCAGGTAGTCATGTATCTTCTCCACCTAATGATTTTTCTTTTCATTACAAATTTCCATACCTTGGGTTTTCGAATAAGGATGAAGCTTCTCTTTTTCATCTTGTATTCTGGTTGGGCACCCTTAGCTGAACAACCAGTTCTAGAGACCACCTGGAAAACCCTAATTGCCCTTGGGTTAAAGCAGTAGCTTGGATCCATAAAATAGAAATATACATCATTTAATAGTTCTAATGGATTCAGCAACACTGTTAACTAGCTCATGGTGTTTAATTTTTAAACCCAACATCTAGACCAGCAGGGGTTTGGGGATTGCTCATCTAAATATAATTCTATATTATTCTGTTTAAATTGGCCCATTCATCCTATGTATATGTTTCTAGATATTGTTTTAAGTAATATTGGATGATATTATACTATAGTTTTTTTCTATACATTTGCAGGACTAGAGAAGTGTATATTACTTAGAATATTAAGAAATTAGAAGCCACTAATATATAGTCCTGATTTTATTTCCAACTAATCGTCAGTCATACCTTGACTCCATGCAATAATCTGAAAACTAGCAACAACTGCTGATCCTGTAACAGGCTTAGCTCCATGAGATGTTGGAGCATTCCATCTCTTGTTACCAATAATGAAGGGTTCTCTCTCCCACTGACAACTAAAGCATGAAATCACTTTTCCAGTAAACACCATGTAAGGGGACATTCCTCCACTAAACACCAATGTAAGACGTCACTATAATATTCACTGGCTATTTTTCTTTTCCCGCTGTTTTGATTGTTCGTTTCAAATTATTATTCAATCATAAACCACTAACATAAGGGGATATTCCCACTGATCATCAGTTTAAAAAGCTCCTTCTCTCATGGACCACTAATATAAAATTACACCAGACGTTCTTACAAAGACTCGTACCAAGACAACACCAAAGGTCACCAGCAACATTTGAAACATATATAGCTGTATGATTTTTAATTAATTGGCATCAAAACTAAAAATTTTTTTTTTTTTGCAAATGCATGAATATTTACTTGGATGCCTTGGCTGATGTGGATTCCCCAATAGATTATAATATAGGAGATGTTGGAAAAATACTTAAATCTTAAAATATTTATTGAATTAAATTTTATGAGGCTTTTGTGGATTGTGAGGTCTTAATCTTATTTAGCTGAGACCTAAATTCTGCCGTGCAGTGAAAACAAGTTTAAAGCATAAAAAGGACATATCAGCTTTTTTTATACCCTATGAAACAATTAATAAGTGGGTCTTGTGGGGTCTTTGATAAGGCTTTCTCTAGGAAAGATAAATAGTGGTGTGCCATCTTGTGGCCAACATATAAAAAATGGTTTAATTGTGGGACATTTAAATTAATTAAACTCCAGGGAAATCTCCCTAAATCCAAAATGCTGCGTGTCTGTTACCTTGCATATGCCTTATAATATGTATAACATCATGTACCTTTCATAGGTATTTTACTCTGTAACTATATGTTTCCTTTATACATAGCTTTGGCACTAATTGTTCATTGGAAAGGCTCCATAAAAGTGTTCCAGAAATTTAATAGTAATCCTGCCCTGAAGGTAAGCTGCCCTAGTCAGCCCATGAGAATTAAATGCAGAGAAAGAAAACATATCTATGCCATCATTTTGAAGAGTTTGGGTTCTAAAAACATTAGGAATACATATAACTGTTATTATTTTTTAACATTTAAAGATATTTTAGATTCATATCAGAGATGTCAGTTCTTCAGTCCAATATTTTGGGAGATTCTCACCAGTTCTTGTTTTACATACATAAAGTTCCTTACCTTCTAAAGGTAAGTGTGTTGAGGGAACCCTAGAAATAGATTAGTAGAAAATGAATTATGAAGAAATGATTATTCATTACTTTTTGTCTCAGTGATAATGGTCATCAGGGCAAATGTTCGTAGAAGGGACACAGACAGCAAGGTAAATTTATTGCTTTATATACACTTTAGTCTGATCTGTATAGGTAATAATCCATAAATTATGTGGGTGTGTTATCATATGTTAATCAAAAGAAATCTTTGTACTTTTCCAGTGATAGAAGGGTTGTAACAGTATATTTTAAAGCTAAAGTTTAATCGTTCCTCCATCAATATTACGCTAATAAAATGAATGAATAAAACATTTACATTCACATTGCCCCTTTTGAAACCATGTGACATTACTGGATTGTTGTCATTCTCTATACAAAAGAGACACTAGCATGTGAAGCTAAACCCCCACAATGGATTGAAAGCCATTACAAAAAAGAGGTGGGCCAGGGACAGTAAAACCCAAGATGGATAGACTAAAACAGGGGTGGGCAAACTCCGGCCTTTAGGCCAGATACGGCCTAGTCGGTAGTTGGTTTCTGCCTAACGCCCCTTGCTGATCTGGCCTAATGCTCCGGAGCTGCGGGTTGCTGGCTGAATCTGCCAGGGGGAGTTAGGAACTACTGGAGCTCCTTGCTGTGGTTCCCCTATTTACTGCGGCAGGCCTGATACTTTTGTCGCCGCGGTAAATAGGGAAAGCTCCCTGCAATGCATATGGAGGAGAGGGATTTCACTTCAGGGGCATTCCCTGGTAGGGCGAAGCCATTAGGGCGGGACTCAGAGTCAGGCCTAGTGTTCTTCCGCCCACCCCTGAAATGGCCCAGTTGCCATAAAAGTTTGCCTACCCCTGGACTAGATGATACCTTTTGTACTGCAGCTTCTAATGCACACTATGAGGTGCTTACAGTATACAGTAAAATCAGTATATGCATTTCCGGTACAGAAGAGAATCCTGTACAACTGTACAAGTTTGAAGGTAATTTAGTCATCTGGGCCATGGAAAAACTTCTTTGATTATTATACAACAAATAAAAGTTTTTAAGACACCTCAGCACAAAGTATTATTTTTAAAAGTAAGGCTTATTCATTTGCTACACACCACAGGAAGTGCACAGTCCGACAAGTCATCTTGCTGTACAGCTCCAATACCCGCAGTAGAGTCATCCTACCCTGGCCTGTGCTGCCCCCACTCCTGCAGCCCAGGTTGCCTATTCCTCCTTGCCATGTGTTGTCTGGCACCAGAAAGCGTTCTGTAGCTGCAAATATAAACTAAAAGGCCTTACCGACCTTTTCTACAACTGATTCTTCGGCAATAATTTCTCAGCATTTTAGGAGGCTTACACATGAAATATTAAGATGAATTATATCTGAAAACTAAACTGAAAGGTCCAGACAGAGTTCTCAATGTTATACTCTTTATTCTTGTCTTTACCAGACACAGCAAGACTACAAAAGAGGGAGCTCCTGGGCCAGGAGATGAAGAAGGAGCCTCACCATCTGACACAGCCGTCCATTGAAAGGTCAGAGGATGGCCTGGGACACTCACACAGAAACCTGGCCCTGGATTCTTACCATCGCCATATGGCTCTGCAGCCGGTAAAAGAATCACCAATTCTATGTGACAATAACATCTTTTCATCAGGACAGTTGCACAGCTTTTATGTGTTCCTGTTTTTGGTTCCAAATCTATCTGTTCCTGGAACTTTTTCATTGTCCCTTTTTCGGGTTATTTAAACAAATGTGATATAAATGGTAATGTATTGTTATTTTATGATACTTTAGATATTTAGGTAAAAGAGATCAGCTTGGAGTTTTAAAATGTTGCTTCTTTGAACACATTTCGGTTAAGTAGCACACCCCTAGGTGTTGGCTATAAATGAGATGGGTCGCTGGTATGTGGTAAAAAAATTTTGGTTTCCCCTTTTTTTCACTTTTTAATTTAATCCATGATGGAATGTGATTGCTTTGGCAGTACATCCATTTGTTTGTCTTTTAATTGATGTGTTTTTAAAGTAGGTGTCTTGGGATGCATTAAAACCTTCTTCATTATGTAACAATAATACTGTAGTTGGATTGTAATATGAAACAAACTATTCATTATATAGAAATATACACACAGTGTTTTTCACTTTGAATTTTGGGAACATTCTCAATAATGAAATCTTATAGTTTCACCCTTTAGTTTACTAGGACTGGACCGGTATAATGGTGTATTAGTAGAAAAAAAGGCAGCAGAGGCCATGGTTGGAATTAGAACCATAATTACTTTGGTGGTCTTCACCTTTAATTCCCAAATCAGAGACCCCCTTCCCCAGGCAGCCACAGGGAAAAAAATGTTGGTGTGATAGAGAAACCATTTAAATTGCTATATTAGAACTTTTTGTATAGGTCCATACATATTCATAACTCTTAAATGGACCTTCTTCACACTTAGATCTGTGGTATTCATGGTAGTTGCAAGCTTTCCAAGTAGACATCTTCACCACAATGGGTCTGCAGTAAGAAGGCCATGCGTGTTCAGCACAATGAAGGGGGCAGAAGAGCCGCCTGAGCCACCACGGGCTATAACCTGTAGATATGGCCGCCTGTTTATCTGAGCTCTATAATGGACACTACTTCGGGGGTTGTAAATAAAAGAGTTAGTTAGCCCCATATGTTTGTATTTATTTAATTAATTTACAACCATACAAAAAATAACACAACCAATGTACCAAATAGAGTAAACTAAAAAACAAAAAACTATCCTACGTTTCTACTTCACTCCCACAACACCAACATATTTGTCGGTTCATGTCAATATCTACCCTAAACACCTCATGAATTTTCCCTAAAAGCACTATCCAAAATCTTTTTAATTACAGCTTCAAAACAAGATATTCAAAAACAAATCAATAGCACCATTATGTGCATCACATTTGTTGATTTGTCCCAGTTAGTCTGCAACCATGAAAACATCCCAAACTGCCTTTCCAATTGTATAGTTGAACTGAGGAATACCAATTATGTACCACCAATAATGTACACACTAGATACGATCGTTTGAACGATGCAGGAAGTGACGTGTACTGGAGAAAGTGTACCGCAGAACAATCCACGATCACAGAACCACCGTACAATAGATAGTGAACAATCGTTGCCCAATCAGATCCGCCAAAAGGTTGTTCATTTCCAGCGAAATTCCTCGTCATCGTTGGTCAGTCGTTGTTCACTTTTTTGTTAACGATTATTGGACGATTGGTTGTTAATTGTTCGTTTCCAGCAATTAATTGTCGCACATGTGTACGTAGCCTAACATTCAGCACAGAAGGAGTCAGCAACAAAAGGCTAAACAAGTTATCTGAACTAATAATCTCCCTAAGACATTTTTCAGCCAGTTCTGTGGGTTTCCCTCCTTCCATATGCCCCAGTAACCCCACAATCCTTTTATTGTTTTGCTTAAATCTGTGCAAGTTATTTTATTTGTCTTACAAAATGCTTCTCTATAAATCAGTGGGGTTCTCCTTTAATTTATACTAGCAGTTAGCTTTAGGTGGGTTTTTGTCAGCTATATTGCACAGCTTGGGATAACACACTACTTTATTAGGCTATAGCAATTAAATTTGACATTTATGATGATAGCATAGATGTATAAATCACAGCCTGTTAACCTTTAGCAGGTGTCTACTTTCTGACTGTGGGCTGTTGGATGGGCATGTCAACCATTATTCCCTATGGCAATGAAGTACCTGAAAGTTTAGGCATGCTGTCAAGATAGGATTTATGAAAGTCTTTTACCATGCGTGTTAAAAGTATTCACCTTTCACCAGAAAATAAGTGGTGGTGTATAGGTGAGGGAGGGATACAAATAGGTAATAAACATTTCAGAAACTGCAGAGAAACTATATGTAAGGGCAAAAATCTCTTGTATACCAATGATTTAATTACAGCAGATGATTGATACCATGATTGTCCCTATTAATACATTATAACATTCTCCATATTTTGGGGGCAGGGGTCATGAGATGACCTTCCTCAAACGGGGACATTTAGTGTAAAATTTGGTTGTTCACATCTAAATCATATGTAGTTCTACATTTCTACTAAAACAAATCCTAGGACAAAGTACTAAAACTAAATATTGTCATCCTGTTTGCAGAACAACAAGCATGGTGTGTTTTCTTTATAGTAAAAATATATTATAGCATAGCAATGCACTAAATCTGAGATCCCTAAAGAACATGTTTTAACAAAGCAAAATTCTCACACAGATCTAAAGATAAAAGTCTTCTATATGTGTTGGCACCTGTTAAACATATATTATACGTGCCTGCCAGCAAATACAAAAACCTCTTCATTAGTTGTTTTTTCAGCACACTTATGTATATAAAACATGCTGGAGAAAGCATATAAATAGTCAGACATGTAGTACATGTGTTGAAAAGCCTATAAGCCTCATTCCTTTCATAACATCAAATCAAAACTAAGAAATACAATGTAAAATGCATACAAGATGCCTAATCCACCAGCTGAGTAGTTCAGGTTTCCATCCAGGCATTTCTGTACTGCACCATTCTTCCTGCAGCCACTATTGCCTGGTAGCACCACAGCAAAGAGATTGCAGTTAGTCCCCTAGCTGCAGCAACATCTGTGGTTTTTCTATGGTATGTGGTTGTCTATAGTAAAGTGCTTCTTGAAAATGCCCGGTGGTGCTTGCTGGCATTGTAAGAAGTCTCTTGCAGTTTAACTAACTAGTACATCAGCGTCTGCCATCTTTAGTCACTGCTGCCTAGCTATTCATTTGTTTTATTCCTATAGTCTGATGTTAGGTTCTATCTTAAAGTGACAACATGTGAAAAGTGCTGCTCTCCAGTAGGGCCATATTGGGCATTAGGAGGGGCTTTAAACTTAACTTGGAAGGCCATAGGGGCTGGTGGCCAGAAGTGTAAGAGTAATATGCTAGTTCAGTGCCAAACCAAGTAGCAAGCAGCATGATTGGTCCATCTGTTCTTGTTGGTTAATGTTTCTCCCATCCATGTAGTGTGCCTGCTAACAAGTGATATCTTGTGAATCAACATTAAATTGTGCATATGGATTCCTCCATAGTGGCGACGGATATCTTTCCCACTCTACTCATGACTCTTTTTGATTTGCCACCTTGTAACATATTTACATTGCCTAATGCTGTATATACTTGATTCCCCCTGTGTATTCCATAGTCATTATCATGATCTCTATTAAATACAACCCTACAACAATTAAAGATCCACATGATAGGAACTCACCCATTCCTCTGCATAGGAGACATTATTTCAGGTACTAAGATTAGTATTACTGTAGGGATGTTCACAGTTTGGCCAGATACCTGGGGACTTCACCATTACATGATTTTCTTACACAGGCATTAAACAATGTATTTATTACCTATAATTATTTTATTGATGACATTTAAAGTTCTATTTCATAGATCTCATCTATCTTTTTTGCTTCCTTCCTCATTTTGTTGCGGTTTTCTATCATCCCCTGATCTAGGCTCCTAAATGCTAGACAACTCTTGGCTCCTACACATTCTCGCTTATGATTTGTCCACTCCAATCCTTGCAGACTTCAACATTGAAATTGATGACCCAACAACTCCTCCGTTTTCCAGGCTTAAACATGTATTTTCTATCTTTAGCATATATGTTCTATTCTCTAAACTTTGTACCAACATCAGCAACCCAGCATTTCCCCTTTCTGACCACAGCCTACCTACATTTATTGTCTCTACATCTTTTTCACCCATCCATTGACCTTTTTTCTGTTATTTAAACAAATTACAGTTCCATTTCCTGTATTTATGAACATCACTATGTAATATGTTGGCATATAA
Organism: Pyxicephalus adspersus; assembly: GCF_032062135.1. Lineage (NCBI taxonomy): Eukaryota > Metazoa > Chordata > Amphibia > Anura > Pyxicephalidae > Pyxicephalus > Pyxicephalus adspersus. The sequence goes on along the minus strand of NC_092858.1, from coordinate 44,637,461 downwards.
TAAATAAAGGATAATAATAATCCATTAAATTCACATGATTTAAAAATAATATAGTAAAATTGACTACTGAAAGGTGGAAGAAGAATTTGGGCAATTAGCAGACCTGTAGAATGTGCAGTCTTAGCCATTCCTAAAGTCAGCAGCTCCGCACTTGCTATGAGCAGTGACTATGTATTATGAAGTTATAGGGAGTTATAGGTTCCAGCAGAAGGAAGGTGATAAGAACTTTTATTGTGGACTTGGAAAAAGAATGGTCCTTGGAATTTCCAGTTCACTGATAGAGGATAGGAGCAAGTAATTCTGCACAGTAAAGACATAGAAGGATGATAGATCTGCACACAAGATTTCTACATAATAAAGATTCTCAATCAACTCTTTCTTCATCCATAATAGGGTTCTGCATGAATAGGGGTTTCATTTTTACTCTAAGTGTGTAATAACATAATGACAGGTTCTCTTTATATGGAGATGCACTGTGAAAACAATCAGTCAATAGTTGGAATGATAACATTTTTGTGTGACTGTCTTTGAACTATGTCACATCAGTTATACTTTGACATTTAAAGCCCCATCTTGTCACGTGCACATTTTTTCCCTCTATTGGATTACACATTTGGTAATGTATAGCTATGTATGTTTTATTACTTTCTTATTTGCTGTTTTGGAAAAAATCTCCTTTTTATTGCTGAGGTTATAAAACATGAATTATTTTCCCTTCAGCATGGGCATGTTTTGATCTGTCGTTTGGTCCCTTGGCTCAGAATTCTGTTTTCCTGCCCCTCCTACAGCTAAAGAGAAATTGCTGAGCCCTAGCTCCAAAGTGAAGACAAATATATTCCCACCCTGCAGGGAGCGTCCCACAGAGTTTCTGACAGAGGCCAGTCTTCTGTCCCCACCCAGGGCAAGATGAGCAGACGTGGTTTAACTCCTAAACAGCCACAACTATGGGAGAGATGGGTCACCTCTGCCCCACCCAAAATGTTATACTGTAATGTGCAATGCCAGTCATTCTTCACACCTTTCCTCACATGTCTCTAGGATCAGACAGTAGCAAATAAAACAAGTGCCTAGAGTTATGGAAGAGAACATACACTGGAATGTAAATTTCTTCAGGCCTTGCATTTTTATTGATTACCAATGTATTTGACAGGTCCTATCCTGCTCCTAATGGTTTCATCTACATCTGCTAAACATGGATGTAATTTAGCTTTGTAATCTTAATAGAAGTTACTTGTAGCTGAGTGCCAGTGCATGATATGTTCTCCACTAAGAGATATTTGGGAAAACATCAGCACATTGCATTCACAATTCAGATCAGATAGTTAGGATTGTAGCATCACAATCCAGTCTGTTTGTGGGCCATCCACCCTACTGAATGTGATACATAACAAATCACACGTACTTAGTTATGCAACAACAAATGGAGGGGAAAATAATTATCTGGTATGTAACATATTAAGTTACCCATGTAGGGCACTAACCAGACAGATCAATATATGGACTGTTCAGCATGTTTAGGTTGGCTAAAGAATTATCCTTTGATGCACCTGCAAAGGCACTCAAATCATCCTAAACTGACCCCAAATATAGGCAATATACAATTGAAAGCACACAATATTTGGCCATCCACAAAGTATTTTTAAGGGCATCTTGCAGCAGGTCAGGAGTATTTAACATGGTGCCCCATTACTGATCAACCCTGGTGGATTGGTAAATAACCAACAGGATTCAATCACCGTTCCTTCCTATTGAGGAGAGCACAGCAAGGTGCTACTCACTCATTCCTTACTCCCCTCCCCGTAGAACAGTGCGCACCATATTTATGCAGCTATCACTGGAAACAATGACAATAGATTGTTTCCAGTGACAGTAATCTGACAACTGTACATGGCTTTATCCTTTGCCATATACCCGATGCAAAATAAAATGTTTTGGCTTGAACTGAGCTTTAATTCAATACTTTGAAACACTGACCAAGAACATAGAGACTGATAAGAAATTGTGGCTTCCTCCAACTTCCCAATCTGTATACTTGTTCCAGGTCAGGAAGTCAGAAATGTTAGCCCCATTATTTTTCCTATGGCAGGTTTCTTCATGTTCTATGCTAACCTCTGTATCTTCTCATATATATTACTGCACATTGTATTATTATTATTATTATATATTATATGTATTGTTATTAGATCTTGTAAATCACCATTACTTTTCCAGATTTTAGAAATTCTTTGTTTAATTGTATTTTTTTATTATCATTATCATGCTCAGCAGCCAGCAGTCAGCACGTTAATATAGCTGCTTATTTTCCACATGTATCAAAAACAATTTCTGGGGGAGCAAACTACCCTACCCATGTATTTTTGGAGGCGTGAAAACAAATTGCTCAGAGAAACGCACATAGGTGGCAATGGATACTTTTTGCAGATAGTGTCCTGGCTGAGATTCTAACCTGGGACTCCAGGTGAGGTACTAAGCACATGAGCCACCATACCGCCCACTTTTTGTCTTTCCAAGATTACATGCCATACATAATTCTATATATAAAGAAATGTTAAGGCTGAATCTTTTCTTCCTATGCTTATTGATGAATTATCTACAAATGTAGGATATATGTGATGCACAGCTAATAAAGAATGAAAATCATATTAATGTTTTAACCTTAGGTTAGTGCACATGGATGTCAGTGTCTGGACAATTTTGATAAAATATTGAGCAGATTTTCTGTGCATAGTACAATAGTAATGTTTTTTCCTATACTCTTTAGAGTCCTGTGCAACGATATTTTGGGATTGAGGCTACCCAATGACCCCATATTGACTCCCAACACCGTCTGCCTGACATTGCCTGGCCTAAGTAAACGCCAGATGGGACTCTGTGTGCGGAACCCTGATGTGACAGCTTCGGCCCTCCAGGGAATCCAAATTGCCATCCATGAATGTCAGCACCAATTGAAGGGCCAGCGTTGGAACTGCTCCACTTTGGAGACCAGTGGGAAGGTTCCACATGACAGTGTCATCTTAAAGAGAGGTAACCAATCTTGACTGTATGCAATCTTTTAGGTCGGGGGGGTTTATTGGCAAAGTAATAGTTAATTTGCAAACATATTCCCAATATGCAAAATAAAGTGTTTCTACTAAAATGTACCGTTTTGAAAACTTTACTTTATTGAACACCAAATTAAATGGTGCCAAATTATGGTTAGTTGCCACAATGGCCCCTAGATCCACGCTTTAGGATTAGTAACTGCTCTGCCTCTAATAAAGTCATCTTCCCCTGATGCAAAGTTTTACTTTCTAATATGGATAATATCTGTTTTACTAGATAATGTTTTATTTATTCCTAATTTATACTGGATCTTTTCATAAAAAAATGATAATTAGTAACAGCATTTCAACCTTAGCATAGTCACTTAGGTTTTCTAAAAAAAAGAAAAGGCTCAATATATACAAGTGATTATACCATCAGACAAAGCTTACTTTTTCATTTGCTGTCCCTTTATTGTATGCATAGCCAAAACCTTCTTTTTAGTTTTGGAAAGAGTTATAAAGATCTGCCAGTTTATTTTTGGCAGTCTTTGTACTATTAGGGAAGTTTTCCATCAGTTACTGTGACAGAAATGTAATAGGACGTTAGAAGAGAATCCCATTGAGGGGAATTCCTCTCTCGGGGAGTTGTCCATGAAGCAGGTGTCACCTTCTCAACTGTTCTGGGAACAACTCTAAAATTTTGGACTCATCCTTTATTTCTTTCTCAGTCTCAAAAGTCGACAAAGGGGAAAATCTCCCCAATGGAAACCTAGAGACCAACAAAACTCAAAAAAGAATCTAACCCTATCACAGTATCACATTAAACATATTTTAGCTGTTCCAATTCAGTGTTCTTGATTCAGTTAAGACTTTTATCAAGCTAAGTTTTGTTATTTCCAGTATATCATATATTGTTCAAGAAACTAGAGCAATCTTTGGGATATTAGCAGTCATTAGTCATAATGGTAAAAGTTTACCGCAGGCTATTGTACACCATTTTACTTTGTACTGTGTTGTTATATAAGCCTACAATAAAATATAGATGTAATCAGAAAGCAGAGTAGCTTTAAATGTGTGAGCAAACTTCCCCACAATAAAGGCAACTTTATCCATTCCACTTTGGAGTAGTGCCACATGTTACTATCATCATAAGCAGCCTGAGGGCCATCAAGGACAGAGCTAGGAAGGCAAAGTGTATAAAACAATGTTGGAGCTTACTATTACAGCTGTTTCTCCTGGGAAATTCCCCAGTATATGCAGGCATTAACTTTGTAAGCAATGGGGTTCTGGCTCCCTGGAGGACTTGGGAGCTGCTTTAGGAGAAACAGTCAGATCAAGTCAGTTTAACTCTTTTTATTTTATTATTTTGTGTTCTATGAAATTACATTACTTTGTTGAAGAACCCAGCAAACCATGGTGCCATGGTGTTACCCTGCCAACTCAACTCCAACCCTGCAAGCCATTGTATGCCCACTGCAATCTCTCTCCATGCTTAGAGACCTTTCAATATACAGGATATAAAGATATGCATTTGAAAAGCATTATTTTGGGGAAAGGGGCTGTAGCAGTGGTACCCAATATAGATATTGGCAGTAGCTGGTAGAAGGACTATAAAAACCATAATCATTAGGTTTAACGTAGACATAAGTTTGAAACACTTGTATATAAGTATTACAGTGTATGTAAAGCCTCAACATTTTTTTATAGTTTTGGATGGAGTAATGAATGTTTAGGACTTCTTCAGGGCTTTTCTGTCCATGATCTGTCAGCGAGAATTTCCTCCACTTTCTGTGCTAGAAATTAGGACGTAGGAGGAGATCTCTCCAAAGCAGGGGAATATCCTCTCTAAGGCTGCATAAGGATGCAGGAATTTTGTTGACACAAATCTAGCATCTGTACGGCTGTTCCTCAATGTTGTTTAGTGATCCATCCTGGAAGATCACTACTGGCCCAACAGGCATGGTTTCCTAATGGGAAGCATGTAGGAAAGCTTCCTAGCTGTCACTAGCTTATCATGCCATCTCCTTTCTCAATAGAACAGATTTAGTTTGTTTTAGTTCAGTTAAGTCCATTTCCAGTACAGATGTCCCCCATTGGAAGATTTCCCCTCACCTCCTGTTCCTATGATAATTCAAAAATCTTGGATGTCTTTTTACTTTCAATACTGGAGACAATGGTCACCAGGACAAAAATTTTCATAGCAGAGACACACATGGCAATTAAAACCTGGCAGGTATTATAATTCCGCCCCACATCTAAAACAAAAAATTAAAAATTAAAATGTTGGCTTTACATACAGTGTAACCTACAGAGCATCAATGTTAGTAATAATATAGTGTGTGGGAGGCATGGTATGTTTGAAGATGGACCTTCCTATGACTGGGGAAACTACTAGGTGTTCAGTCTAGAGTATATGTCACTGTCAATGTAACTATATAATTTATGGTTATTCTTATAAATCAGCATAGTTCTAATAAATTATTAAGGTTACAGTTGTACCAGGGAAAATTTTCTTTTTTTGTAATTGATTTTTGTTTTTTTTACCTCCAACAGGTTTCCGTGAAAGTGCCTTTACTTTTTCACTGCTGGCAGCAGGCGTCATGCATTCAGTTGCTACAGCTTGTAGTCTGGGCAAGTTGCAAGGATGTGGATGTGAATGGAAACGTCGGGGAAATGAGGAGAAGATTCGCCTAAAGCTAAACCAGTTGCAGCTCCAAGCTTTATCTAAAGTGAGGGGTCTCCCAAGCGACTTGACTCCTCTGCTCCGAGAGACACCAGAGCCCAGTCCTCAGGACACTTGGGAATGGGGAGGCTGCAAGCATGAGCTGGAATTTGGAGAAAAATTCTCCAAAGATTTTCTAGACTCCAGGGAGTCACCAAGGGACATTCAAGCAAGAATGAGGATACATAACAACCGCGTGGGGAGGCAGGTACTGAATGATCATAATATAAATATTAATTAAAAGAGCAATTAAACCTAAACTTCAGATAGATATACTAAATACAAGTGTATTTTTGACGTGTTAAATTATTAGTTATTTGTACATTTCTACCATATATACATACCCAAATCTAAATATTAGACTTCTGCATTCCACTGTTCAGTAGTATTCAGATTGAAGAAGAAGCAACACTGTAAGTCAACTATTACAGAATACTGCTGATCTGATATTGGGTGTCTCCAGACAGAGAAAGTAAAAGAGAGTAGAGGAATGCCCTCAACAGTCATCTGTTGTTCCTTCATTGCCAAATCATGGACTGGGATGAGTCCTAGACCAAGATGTATTGTTTAGCTGGAGGCAGTCTACAGGGAGGTCTAGGACCTGGATCTGCTGTTGGGCATTCTGCCTGAATCTGAAAACAAAAAATCCTTTAGTAGGTAAAATAGTTCAGCTTCTTGAGGTGTTTTTGCTGTTTGCGTGGGGTTCCGTATATGCTAGAAAAAGCATATTGAAATGTATAATAATCGTGGCTTTATTAAAAAGTGTAACAATAATATTTCAAAATTTTGAGTCTTACAGCTTTATTTTTTTTTTAAAGCTTCTGCAAGTAATGTGTTCACTTTTTTTACAAAGATAAACTTTTTGTAGATATTTTTAGGTAAGGTGTACTCATAAATAACAACTTTGTACATTTAGCTAATGCATGTAACTACCCTAAACCCTGTCACCAACATCAAAAATTACATACTTGGCCTGGCCTGGCATCTGCTATACTCTCAACTTTCATTTGGCTGCCAAATGCCATGAATTAGAATGCTAAAAAGTTTCATTTGAGAGATATTTCTACCTTTTATGGCATCTGACATTACATCCAAGATGGGGACACCCAGCAGCAGTTTCAGGGCTTTTTTGGATGTCTACATTGGATAGAAAGCTCTGGCAGAAGGGTTTTGTTAAATTGGAGCAAACCATCATTTTCAGTGGTGGGAAGCTGAAGACATAAATTAGATAGTTTTTACCAGTCCATCTTCTTCTCCCTAATGTTTGCTTTACTAGTAATTCATTGCAAACTTGCATAAAGTACAGCAGAAAATAGGTTAATCTTGACAAAGTAGATAACAGGTAGTTGGATTTTCTCAGCTGGTCACTAAAACATATTTTGCACAAATTATGTTATATGTATGACATTGGGGGGTATACTGGTGTAATGCATCTATACACATACAAATAAAATATCTTGCCTGTAGCAGCAGGAGAGGAGCAGTCATGACCCGGCCCCTGCAAAAATCTGACATACATAGAAAACTAAGTAAAAGCTAAAAAACAAACACATTTTTAAAGAACAAAGCAATGCTTTAAAAGGTACTCTGTGCTCTACTGGATTTGGGTTAGTTAATGGAAACAATAAAGTATTATACAGTATTATACAATACAGTATTCAATATTATACAAAAAATCAGTATTAAGCAAAGAGAATTTTCCAGCCTGTGGCCCAAAAATTATGAATAATATAGGAATACACGGTAATATGTGCCTACATAGTCATACATACAATATCTACTCTACTATAATTCAGTCCCTTCTCAAATTATAATTCTACAGATTTGCAAATAAAAGATTTTTTTTTACCCACTTATTTGCTGTTAGTTAAATGTCTCAGGGTAGAACTCCCGGAGATAAAAGTCAATAGTGAGAGGCCGTTCTGAGGGCTAAGAGCTGCTGTCCTGCCAACTGGCTGAACTCTTGCTGACAACACAGCAGCTATACAGCATTGTACAGAGCCCTGTAGTTACCATGAAAAAAAGTTGGCCCAACTAAAAATAACATTCAAAAATGCAAATTTTGCTGCAGTTCTCTCTATCTCCTTGACACTATTCCCTGTAGGAATACACAAAATAGCTGCCACTTCCAAGAATGATGCCCATTCTTGATAAACCCAGAATGCAGTCCATAGGCAATAATGGCTCTATCTCCTAATATGTGTGTACTAGAGAAGGTGTGGGATCAGCCAGTGTGCCAGTGTTGGCAGTGCATACACCATTCACTTTAATATATAAAAGACCAGGAGGAAGCTGCAGGTCACACAAACTCCATTTGGAAGATTTTCAAGTCAGTAGAAGGGAAATTTGTAAATATAAAAACAGCAATCCCTGCAGGTAGCAGAAGATATGGGGATTAGATGATTTTACTAGTTTGACATGGGATATTATTGGAATGATGACTATCAGACTTCAAGTGATTTCCCACCCAATATATATATATATTTTCATACATTCATAAAGAGTTTGATGAACAGGTGGAGGAATCCAGCTGGACAAAACCCATAAGAAAATAATTTCTCTTTCTATTAGTTTAGTTGGTTGGCTTTCAGTTTTCTGTTGATTTTATTTGATCACTTTATACTTTTGGTTAATGTAATCATTTCATAAAACTGATTAAAGTTTGCTACTCTGTCAAACTTATTAACAGTAGGTTGCTTTGTTTTTGGTAATCATTGTTCATCATTAAAATGATCAGAACATCAGATAAAGAGGTTCAAATGGACTGAAAGGTTATATGTCACTAGCATTGGCACTAGTCAAATAGCATTGATATTGTCACAAAATATGGCTGCTCCGTGCTGTTATAATGTACATTGATTCATTACTAGTCACAATGTACAGTCATATATTGCTAAACACAATGCACATCAGATTATTATTACCTACAGTGCACTTACACAGTGGTCCATTGCTAATCACAATGCAAGTAGCACATGTAATGAAGCGCAGGGGTCCAATTCCATTTAATATCAAAGCCCATGCAGGGGTCTGTTTGCCAATTACAATGCACATTGTATTTTACTATTCACAATGAACAACAGAATATGGCTAATTAAAATGCACAGTACCACACTGCAATTTACATTTTTTTAGCAGTCATGTTGCTCTGTGTTTATTTTTTTGCCAATGCACTGCACCGTGGTCCATAAATCATAGTGAACAGTGGTTTATCAGCAGTCAGAGTGCACAGCCATTTATCTGCAATCACAATGTACAGCATTACAATATGCAGCAGTCATAGTGCACACTATTCTTCACCAGGCTCAGTCACTCACTACCAGTACAGTAAACAGTGGCTTGATGCCATTCACAGAACACAGGGGCTCATTCATAAAAACAATGCACAATGGCCCCCTGCCAATCAGAATACTCAGTGGCTTCCTGCCAGTAATATGTAATGGATATCACCAATCACAATGTACTGTGGATTAGTAGACAGAGCCCTTACATCTCAAAAATATTAAGTCACATCACATTATCTAGAAACCATATCATGTAGAAAAATCCAGCTGTTATTATTATTACTAGTGAAATCAGCAGTGCAGAGAGTCTGATTATATTGGGGATGTAATGCCACAGTATAGATTTCTTTGATAAGAACCACCTGAAGGATGACCTGTACTGTGAAAGTTCTGCCAAAATAGAAAACTAATTACCAGTCCTGCCTATAGGATCTTTTCTCCATTACTGCCTTGTTCCTCGCTCTGATTCTTTGTGAAATTGGCCATATTGGTAGAACAGGGCTTTGCTCATTCATCCCAAAGCTTTGCCCTGAATTATTGGTGGGTAAATGATTAAGGTAGAGAAGTGGGGAAAGCACAGATGAACCAAAGGAAAAAAACAGGAAGATGCTAGCACTCTATGTGTCCAGGTACAGCTACTTCTCCAGGTAGCTCTCCAAATCCTTTTGTGTCTTCTTCTTGGTGCTATAATGTGTTGAGCAGCTTATGGACCAAGGGAGCGTGGGAGGGGACAGGACCAAGCCTGACTTTAACAAAAACTACCATAATTATACCGTATGTTTGGGTCTACAAAATGTTTTGACGTTTAGTTTGCTCATCTGTTTTGTTCACATGCTAAAAATGCTTTGACCAATTTGTGAATAGTTTAGTTTAAATCAATGTTTATGTTTATAAAATATGTATATTGTACTATAACAGCTGCATGTAATGTTGTGATCAGTATCCGATGATCTCATATATAAATTACCAAGATTGCCAACACTTTTATCACTTTTATCCAGTTCAGTGTGTTCTAAAATACAGCTTAGCTCTCATATTGCTTCAATGTAAAGTTTTAAGTGAGCTCTTTCATAATATTAACTGTTTCTTGTTGTCTGTCCAGGCGGTGACTGAAAACATGAAGCGCAGATGCAAATGCCATGGAACATCTGGGAGCTGCCAGTTTAAGACTTGTTGGCATGTAACTCCTGATTTTCGAGCTGTTAGTACGCTTCTACGGGAAAAGTTCCAGCGGGCTGTCTTCGTGAACTCCCGTAATAAGAACAGTGGTGCTTTCCATCCACGCCTCAACAAAAAAAGACTGGCTCGTGAGCTTGTCTACTTTGAGAAATCTCCAGACTTTTGTGAAAAGGATCCTCTGGTAGACTCCCCAGGCACTCAGGGGCGGGTATGCAACAAGACAAGCCACCAGATGGACAGCTGTGCCAGCCTTTGCTGTGGCAGGGGTCATAATATCCTCATGCAGACCCGCCGGGAGCGTTGCAACTGCCGCTTTCACTGGTGTTGCTATGTTATCTGTGAGGAGTGCCGCGTCACGCAGTGGGTCAATGTCTGCAAGTGAAGAAACTTAAAAATATCTAATTTTGTTTGTTAGCAATTAATTTATTCTTTCTTAGCACTGAAAATGTATTTCTGGATAGGATACACATCTGTCCTAAAGTCGCAAAAGAACTTGCCACATGACTTGTTCTTGTCCATGATACAAGAAGACCACCTAAAGAACATCTATATCAAATTCTATATTACCAACATTAGTGGACTCTGTAGTTCTGATGAACACGTATCTCTGGATATTGATATAGTGGCTGAAGAGAAGGGATTATAACCCTTGGTTTAGACACCGTGGCATCTCATGCCTTTAATGGAATTACAGTAGATATTCATATGATGAGTATATTTCCTGTGAAAGGATGGAATTTTCCTTACTGAACTTTCCTTTTCAAAAACATTTGGAACTTGTACATGTGGAATTAATTCTGGCCTTGGTGTACTCCGTTTGTTTAACTCCAGGACCCCTGCTTTCTAATACCTACTGACCCGATAACAGATTTAGCCCAGGACGTCGTACAGAATGTAACCAGGAGCCTAATTTATTGGAGTTTGTATACTTAAATAAAAACATATTTTAGATGAATTTTCTGTAGTATTTTCATCCTTCAGAAAGTCAGAATATTGATGCTGATGACATATTCTGCTAAGAAAATATGTCCATTCCGGCAAATGCAAGGCTTCTGCTAGGTATTGATCATTGTGAACATTTTACATCTCATGATGTTATCATCACACAGAGGCCTACCATATAGTGCAAAATGTTATTTTTCTGAAGCTGTGCACAATTGCAGGGTGAGGTTCTTTGACACCTGCTTGACCACATTGCGTCCAAGATAAACTCTTAATTTAATTATACCCTTTGTGCACAACCACAGTCTAGGTATACAATAAAGAAGATAGTTTTGATATGTGTAAAATCACTTTGCAAAAGTATTTTTGTTTTTTATTACCAAGGTCTTGTTTTTGTTGATTTCAAGACTGTAACCCAGACCTGAAATCAGTACCCCACCCACCCATCTTCCCCCTATTTTAATTAGACAGAGGGAGACGGTACTTGGTTCTGATGGTTCAGACAATAAAAAGATACCTCATAGGCTAAAACAGGTAATACCTGAAAGGTTGTGAAGCCTGCTCCTAGACAGAACCTCCTATATAAGTTTATTAGGCTGACAGGTCAACTGTCAGAAAGTTAGTTCTTTATTGTTATTTATTATTTATTGGAAAATGATCTACAACGTGCACCTGTATCTCTACTCTTTTATTATATCTTTTTGTAAAGTTTTTGCATAGCCAGAAAGTTTGCTTTTATAAAGATAAATTATAATCTCAGCAAATGTTCTATTGCTGTGTATAGGAGATTTACCTTTCTGTTTTTACTAGTGACCATTGTCCCCGGACCAAAATTGATGGGAAATCCACAATGTTAAGGTTGTCCTTGGAACAAATTTAAGGTCAAATCTTCCATTGGGGACATCTGTTCCAGGGACAAATTACTTTGGGAGATTTTTTCTAGCTTACTATTGGGTCTCAGGGACAGGAATTTAAAGAACATTCCCCAATATCCATAACTTGCTTTTACATCGTTGATGTTCTATACAAAACAAAAACAAATTTTATACATTGCCGATTTAATTACAGTAGTTAATATGTTTAATATGTAATACTGATGAAACTTTTAAATAGATATTTTACTACTTTACAATTTAACTGTCTAAAGTACATCTACCATGAGTAAGTAAGCTATGAATAAATAATAATAAAAGAAATATGTGCATAATGTTTTATTATGGTCAGGACTATGAAATACAATTTAGAAAAGTACTTATTCTTTGTTTTATTCAGGTAAATAAATGCAGATAATAAACGTCAGCATAAAAGTTTGTAAAGGTAAACATTAAAATAAAATTAACAGCCAAACAAGTAACAATGCTGCTGTTCAATAAAGAATCTTACCTTGTTGTCTGGGTATCTCCAGTTACCAGTGGTTTTTGTTTCAGATAACAGTGATTGTGGATGATAAGTTCTGATAGGTTGATGTTGCTATACACTTTGAACATAATAATATGGTGTTTTTTGGAGACAGCTATACACACAGAGAAGCCTAAAAGAACCACTATTGTATAAAAGGCAAACACTTCTGCAAACATGAAATGAACATTGTTATCTGCCACCTCCTATCCAGTACTAGAGGCTTCTTTGTCTGATTCCTGGAAACAGCTCCATTTAATGACAATGGCCCTGACTTATTAAATCTCTTTAAGGCTGGAGAAGATACACTTTCAGTGAACCTGGGTGATCTAGCAAACCAGGAATGGATCTGGTCCAGCATTGAAAACATTTGCTAACAAATAGCAAATTACTTTTTTAGAAATCCATTGCAGGTTTGCTGGATCACCCAGCTTCACTGATGAATAAGTATCTTATCCAGCCTTGGAGAGCTTTAATATATCAGGCCAATAGTTCTTGATTGTGCCTAATGCATACTCTTTGGCATACAGTGTTAAAGCCTATTTCGACAGGCTTTGGGCTTTTGTTGATTGGAAAATGCAGCTTGATTTAGACAAGAATTGATTGCAGGTGAAGGTTTGACCTACTGCTAACCTCCTCTGACCTATGTTCTTCCTGTTTCAAGGTGCTTTTCAGTCCCTTATATGTGTATTACGAGAAAGGCAGGTTTGATGCAAAAAAAAAAAGCCTATAGATAAAGCTTTGTGTATATATATATATATTCTATATTGTAGATTTTACGGGAAACAGCGTAACACAGTTTACATCCTGTTTCAGGGATTTAAGGGAAATTTGTTCTGCAAAGCAAGCATGCAAATCCACTCAGAATACTGACCTTGATGTTCTGTATACCATCCATTCTTTTCACTATGTAGGACAGTTTGCTGCACACCATTCCACCTTGTACACTATGTTTTACCATCTACACACCACAGTATGTACTCTGCTGTATGTAATATAATTCACACATCTCCTACTGTATGGTATATACTTGGCCGCTATCTCAAGCTCAACAGACAGCAGGTTGCAATCACTTTTGATTAGTGCTTCTGTGCCAAACAGTTTTACTAGTTAATAGCACTGTTTTCCCTAGTGGAATATTTTACCTAAACCTTTAACATGGCGTTTTAAAATCCCAAACAGAAGGGTTGCTGACAATCGACAAAACATTTTATTAGGTAAGAAAACCAAGCAGTATTTTGTCAGCATAACAAGCCGGGTAGGCTGGAATCCCATAACATGCTCTGTGCTCATTGCTGGGATAACCTTACAGATTTATTACAGTGTTAGCAGTGTTTTGGCAGCAAGTACAGGTTACAGCATCAATGTAAATGTAGAAAGACAAAACCCATCCAGCGAAGGTGACCCCACAGCATTACCAGACACATGGGCAATAATAAAATATTTTATTAGGGGTGGATTCCGTGTGCAGCTCTCCTTAAACATTTCAACGCTGAAATTTTGTACTGCATACAATCTTTTACCCAAATACACATTCATTTCTTTTAGGCTGATATATTACAAAACTTTAACAAAATGATTACAAAGTTGAAATCCACCTGTACCTAATATTTCTTCCAACTATAAAGTATTGCCCCAGGTAGAAATGGCTAATTTACAGTTAGCGGTTATGTACAACCCAACAAAAAATGACTCTTTTTTGGTCTCTTTTGGTCTCTTAAATATAGCACCAATAGTGTTTTGTTGTATCCAATTAATAATACTTGCACTGTCAGCCCTCCCCAGTTCACTCCTGTACGCTACGGAACACTTCCCTCATTTATTTGAAATGAGGAGAGGTGTTCTGTAATCTCAACATCCTGTTCTAGGGTGACGTCTCTATTCCCCCATAGATAAAGCGTGCTCTATTTATAAAACAAGGAATCATACATTTCCTTTGTGCGAATCTTCCAGGTCCATGTGTTTCAATGGCAGTAAATGATTCCCATGGTAGAAGGAAAGTCAGATTCCCTGTTTTATAAATAGAGCCCAGACAGTTGTCACCCTAGGAAAGAAATTGTCACTGGCAGAATGACCAGGTGAATAAAAAGAAAAATACAAAAACAAATCCTGATAAAAAATCTAAGGCAGCTACAAGTTGGAATGGTGTGCAGAATACTGTCAAACATCTGACTGGTAAGCAGATTATTTTATTACAGTACAGGTATAGTGATGACACATTTTTGTTCTTTCCATGTTTATGTCTGACAACATTTTTACTTTTCATCCATCCTCATCCCCAGTCTCATGTCCCTAAAAGGGAACTAAACCCAGAAGTTATTCACCTGTCCCCGTATACAACTGGCCATGGCCACTGTTATCTTCTATTTTTCCATATTCTGATCTTCGGCCATCTTGATTGGCTGGGCCTGGATGACGTAACTCCTACGCACCTGCATTCAGTACCGGCACCAGAAAAGGAAGCAGGGATTGCTGGATATCCATCCAGACAATCAACGCCTAGCTGTGCATCCAATTTTGACAGCTGGGTAATCAGGGACGTATGTCAAATTTTTAAAGTGGAACTTTAGGTAAAGGAGCCCATAGATATTTACCGAGGTTCACCTAATTTGGCTATTTATACTAAATTTGGGGAACTTTTCTTTACCTGTAGGCACTTCCAAGACCCAGACCAATGTTGTTTATCTAAGCTTGCTTGGGTGAGAGTTCATCATGGTGGACGGATTTTCCAAGCTTTGAGACAGGTCAATGCCCTCAGTACAACCCTCCTCCAACATATGTGTTTACAATGTTCCCTTATATTCCAATAGTGGTCATGTAATAATCCCCCTTCAGTGGATGCATCCCAGAAATATTTGGAAAGAAAACATTTCAGTTTTCAGCAGACACTTGGCGCCAAGTGCTGGGGGGGGTTGCATTTCAATGCAGGGGTTATGGACAGCAGTATGAACCCAGAGAAGACTTAGTCCGACTTCTTACCATTCAAATTTAAAAACACATTTTGGAATCATTTCCAGTTACCTATCGTTTTTAGTCCTGTCATGCACATCTACATTTTTATCATGGATACCAGACAAATCCTCCATATGGACCCAGTGATCGTCTTTAGTGAAAATAGCTGCTATTAGGTCATTGCTGGCACATAGGACAGACATTCAGGAAATGCCCCGGTCACTGACTGTCAGCCCAAACGTAAAATAACAGGAACCTGACTATACTCTGTAGCTTCCTCAGAATTAAGACTAAAAATGGGGACAGGAATGTATCACCTATCATATGCTGGAGGACACAATATTCTGGGATATTGGCTTATAAGTAATCCATAAGAAAGCCACATTTCCTTTTGGAACCAGTTTGGCAATGGATGGAGCAGAAAACACAGCTTACACAATGTTACAGGAATTTCACCTTGTGACGCTAAATTATTTTTATATTTAAAGGATAACAATACCAATGTAGGCTTTTTTTTTAGATTAATACATTGAAATATTGGAATGCTGTTTTAGAACATTTGTTAACAAGATGTTTAACTAAAACATCAGTACTATATAGAACATATCTGTTATATACGAGTGCAGATTGTATTTGTTTTTTTATAATATGTGACCATATCACACTCATATGGCTTCATCTGCTATACATGGAAATATATGCAGGTAATATAGAACCAATAAGAATACTCTGTCCTTTCTGTTAAAACAAATGTAGCTAGTAGGAAGATATAAAAATAATGTGTGTTCATATTTTTAAGGGCTTTTAATTTGCTTTTTTTTTTTTTACAGTTCACTGACAAGTAAGTTGCTTCGGCTCTTTTTTTGAATATGTAACCAACTGGCTGAATAATCTACCCATGTAGCGTGGAAGAGGGGAAGGCTTATGTTGAGAATGAACAGGTAATTTTTGTACTGGTATGAAATCCTTTAAGTTATCTGATGCCCATAGAGTGCCCTTTCACCACCAGTTTGTAGGGTGTAAGCTCCAACTAGTTCCGATTAAATCCTTCCCCTTTCTTCTGATATATATTTTAGTTTCAAAATAAAAGTTTAATTGCCATGATTAGGTCAATGATTTGAAAGACAGATCTTAAGTAATAGTGTGTCTTAATACAGCAGAGAATACATGAGGTTAAATAAGGTTAACACATGTCCCTAAATTATAAAGTGCAGGTCTAGCCTGTCCTGCCCTTATTATAATGCCCTCTGCCTGCGGCTAAACCACACTCTGTCTGCAAGAACCTAAATCAGTCTGGTCACTGAACTCACAGCACATCTGTCATAAAGATTCAGAGCCCAGACATCTGGAGATGAGAACGTTGATTAACATTAGTTACGAGAAAAATAAAATAAAACATGCAATACCCCCCCCCCCCTCCACCACCACCACCTTCATAACACACACTTTTAATAATGTGTCAGGCAGGTCACTGCATGAGCACACACCACCCCAGGCACTAATACACCCTGCAGAGTTACATTTGAACGGCATGTACTGACTGCAAATCATCACTTGTCTAAACCTTCTTTACTATGCTTCACAAGCTTTTAAGTGTGGCATGCTGGAAAGTTACTTTACCCATACACAGTTTATGTAAGGCCACACAAGTCATTTTTTCACATATAGATACAGTATGACATTGCTGTGAAGGTTTCCTATATATATATACACATACACACACACATCCTCATCCTATCTCCTACCTGATAACAGGTATGTAAGCACCAGATTGATCTGTCCTGTGGTGGGAATGCGGCTGGCAAGCACAATTTCAATAAAGAAGAATATAGATAAACTAATTTATGTCTTGACTTTTGTTCGAGATGCACTGTTTGTAAGAAAAGATAATGTACCATTGTCCTAAACAATATCTTACACTAATCATGCATACCATGCAGATTTCATTCAAATGGCAAATCCTCTTATATACGCTTCCATTGCGGATTCCATGAATCCATTGTAAACACTGCTGAAACACCAAGTGCATATGTAAAGGATGGAACTGTGTGTGAAGTTCCAAAAACAAAAAGAATACATTTTGAATAAAAAAAGTCCAATTAGGTAGGACAAATTTCAATTCAATTAAAAGTTAATAAAAAAAACAAGGAGGCTGACATTGCTGTTTGGCTGCGAAAGTGAATCGGTCTCTAATCAAACTTTGAGTTATAGCTTAGTAAAAGAACGCAGATAAACTGCAAAAATTATTTGAAAAGTTTTTTGGGGGGTAGGGGTTCTATTGAAGGTAGATTTGCTTTTTCCTAAAAGCCCTATTTATACCTGTGCATCGAGGCAACCTGCCTTAAAAGCAACACAGCAACGCACCTTCCCTGTGTGGGCTACATATATGTTCATTGGCAATATATGACTTCTCAACGCACTGGTCCCAGATCTGACACCAGCATACAATGGGGACTTTGGTGCCAGCTGTCACACAAGAAAAGACTGGTTAGGGAACGCTGCTTTAAAGTAAGAGAGGGCAGTGTCTATTTCAGCATTACAACCAGGCAGAGAGTGTATTCAGCAGGAGGTCAGTAAAAGCAGCCTCCAAAATAATCCTACGACAAGTTTACCTTAAACATCTAGCTATGCAATAGACAGGTTTTCTTTTTTTAATTTGATGAGATGTTTGAAGTAAACACAAGTTCATTTTACCTCACTGAACTGAAAGTCACCTGAACCCATAATGTAAACACAGTAGCGTGCACTGCATTAAAATACCTCATTGGACATCCATCAACAATGATTAGTGCACATTTCCCCCAAATGGAATTCATTGTGTTATCTTGTCTGTAAAAGTAGGAAATGCACTTCCTCTCTTCTCTCATCCACTTCTTTCTTTGCAGCCATTTTAGTGCCAAGCCTAAGAGCAGCACTTCATTGTCTTGTGTCCTGACACTGATAGGTTATACCATGATAGAAACACAGAACAAAAGCACATATCGAGGTCATGGGACTATGCAATGACAGATTGAATGAAAACAGTATGTATTATATATGAGAAATAGAAATATTTTGGCTGTTAGACGCATATATTTTATAAGAGGTTGGATAAGGACCTGAAGCTTTCACAACTCTTTATGAGAAGGGATTATCAATGCCTAGCTGTGCAGGCCATATTTTTGCAGCTTCATTTTACTTGGCTGTAACTAATAATTTTTGAGATGGACTTAGTAAATGTGATGTATGAGCCATGTTACACTGTCCTAACCCTGGTCTAAAGCTAAGTAAACGCATCAGATTATTCTTGTCCATTTATCGCTTCAGGGCTAGTATAGAAGGAGAATCTGGTGTGTGTACAGTGCTCGTCCATCCGTCCTGATGGATCCACAAACTATGGTAATACAAGTGAAGGGGAGAGAGTGCAGCAGATTGCCGCCTGTCGTTATACCTTCTACATAGAGCAGAACAGCGCTATGAGTACAACACTCATTCATGCATCTTTCAGTCTTTAGTTGTTGAAGGATCCTTTCCAACTACAATTATTGAATGTGTGTTCATAGCCTAAGAGTAGGCACTAAAAGAATCTGTTAACATCTTCCCTTGGTCATTCTTATCCTTCCTTGATATTGTTACCTGTGCTGGCCCTTCATCTTGCCAGCCGCTCAGTCACTTGCACAGTAGCACTGAACCAGAATTTGCCTATATTACAGCTGGTGGAAGTGAGCGGCCTTGCTACCCACATTTATTCTCTAGCAGGGAATCTGACATTTACCAAACAATTCCCTGGTGGAGAATGAACCACTTCTATTGAAAACACAAGGACTAGGCAGATTTTTCACCAGGGAATGTAATGTTGACTATATTGGCATGTTAGCGAGAAATAGGTCTGTCTGAAGTTTATAATTAGTGGAGCATAATAGTTCATGTATTCCAGCTCTTTAAATTCGAATACCTGGAATGCACGCAGAATAAGAAAACAAAATTAAAGAAGTCACACCATTTTTTTTTTTGCTTCCAGTGCTTTAATTCTTTTCATTTTAAACACATACAGCTTACATTCCAAAATATACAAACAAAAAAAATACCCAGCTTGAACCATACGTTCCACTATACACCACACAGACCAGAGGTAAAAGAGATAGAGAAGAGCACAAGTGAAAAGAGTCTACTGAGGCGAACAGCATCAACTAACTGAGGAGAAGAAAAAAACATGGAAAATAACCTGATTACAACCAAACAATATCAATAAATATCAAATTAATCATCACTGGATTAAATAAAATGGTCCCTAATGTAAAAATTGCACTACATAGTCTTAAAGAGGACAATGGCAGCTCAGGTTTATAAATGCCACTTGTTTTTAACACACCAGGGCAGAAAGGGATATAGTATATTCAGGGGCCAATAGATAGCCCCCCTAGGAAAGTGATTCATTCTGATACAGTAATAGGGGAACATAGCTGTAACTTATCCAAAGATTGCATAGGCATTAACACTCCATGCCTTCACAAGCTCATTCCCAGCAAGCCCTAGTTTGCACTGTTTATGTTGGTGGTTTCTGGTTATAAAGCAGCTACATTGCTTTACTGGAGGCATAAAGCTGTTTTAACCAAAAAAAAATACTGGCATTTTTTAAAAGCACAGGCTTCCAAAACAAGCAGAATGCTATGATTTCCAAAAATGTTGGAACAAGGATTACCCGGCCATATATTCTAGTCATGTGACCAGCCTTCCCACCAATGTAGAAGGAACCCCATGGGACACCTCAAGCTCAGCAATGTTGCCTGCATTTTATGAACAGAACATAAAATGTAAGCACAGTGTAAGACATACAGAAAACTGCCCTTCTATGAGTGGCAAGTAAGTATGGAGGAAACACTAAAGGGTTCCGAAGAGAGAAAGGCCCCCACAGTACACAGAGATTCTCAGTAGTCAACCCCTCTGCATGCTTATCTACCACCAGAAACAGCAACATAGGGCATGCACCAGTTGTAGAGGCAAATTAAGGTCAGATGAATTGTAGGAAGTACAGACAACTGACATTACATGATAAGGAACTAGATGTACAAAAATCATGATATTTGGGAGACCATTTAAATTCCCAAAATACATTTTTTTTTTTTTTTTTTTAGAGATTTTGAATAAAAATAAATCTGGATTTTATACTTTCTGTTTTTGGTGCTTTCTTTACATTCCTAGTTCTCTCCTTAGTTGATCAATACATCTAGTAAACATGTCTAAGGGTAATAATACCTCTACACTGTTTAATACATGAATGAAATATCCACTGCAATGAGAGATCCAACACCACACACCTTCCACTTGCTTATCATGTTGTTTAGAAAAATAAGCAAATGAAAAAAGTAAAACAAAGCTACAAGAGAACATGAAGCAGTGTTCACATTAAGAACAAAAATAAAGATTTCTTAGGGCAGAAGATCTGTAAAAACCAGGTCATTGGGTTGTATTGATTAAGCAATAAATAACTGACACATCAGAATGCTATGGGGAACTGTTGATCCTTGGTCTGGTTCATGCATATTTGCCCATTTGATAAGGTAAATTACCTAAATTTACTCAAATCTGCTTCTTTACCTTCTGCACCCAACCAGTGAATGTTAGCCAGAGGTAATAAATTCAGGCACTTTACTTATTTTATAATGCCTCTATGCTAGATCTATTTTTGTTACTGATAGCAACAAATCAAATGCTTTTACTTTTCTAACTGCAGAACATTAGTGAGAAAATTGTTGGCTGGCAACAAGAACTCTACTATAAACTTAAATAGCCAATTGACATTCTAAACGTACTTGAACAGACAACAGCACCTTCTGAACTTGGTTATACCTCTTGAGATACCAATAAATTAAGAAAATTTGGTCCAATGCAGCATCCAGATCTGTTGGTGTGTGACAATCTTAATACATTGTTACTTCAACTTCTAAAAAGTATGGTTCAAGAATGGAATGCTATAAAGTTTTGGATTTCTATGGTGTGTCTAATCTTGCCATTTGTAATACTGGCTTCAAATTAACACAGGATGGACATATATATTGGAATATGTACCTACATTCTAAAGACAATTGGAGACAAGTACTTCATAATACTGTAAAGTTTGAGATATTTTCAATGTAATTTTTATTTTCATGATTGCAGGAATGTGTAGATGCAATTAGGAATAATTATACGAACCAAAGGAAACCGACTCCTATATAGTTCTCCGTAGAATGAACAGAATGGAAGGAAGCATATAATGAAGTGTTCCTATCTTCTACAGGTATAAACTGCAATTACTTTACCTTTCTGAAATGTATATCATGGTAGGACAGACTTCTGTTTTTCTATTGCCGCATGGCTGATGTATTAATGATAATGCTAGCCAACATACTAGCTGGGCTGGTGAGGGTGAGCTATGCAGGAATATTGATATGAATGCTATGCAATACTTTATAGGGGAATCAACGAAAAAATGTTTAACAAGCAAGAAGGAACAATACTCCTAGCAGAAGGCATTGTGTGGTGCTTACATGTTTCTGTACTATACTAAGAAACCTCTTCCTATGAATCAGCCCACAATTCCATCTTCATGGTTTGCAATGGCTTCAGTTTTACCTCCTTCCTCAGTGCTGAAGCCACATTCTAATAAATCAAAAAGTGTACATCTATTGCTAGCTTGGGTGTCCTAATTTATTTGTGGGAAGGTAAAGTGCAAATCACTTTAATATTTGTACCAGATCTACTTGATACAGTATACCTGTCTTACAATGATTCTTTAATGTAGATTTTATACAAGCAAATACAATGAAATGGTCAGACAGGTTTGTTACAGCACAATAGGTGCTATAGGCAAGATCACTAACTTTCTTCTTCTTTTATAGAATATCTAGAATTGTATTTGGTTCATTTTAATGAACCAAAGCTGACATTAAATTTGTTTTGTAATCCCAGTTCCCATCAAGGAAAAAATTCCAATTATTCAATCTGAAAACATTCTGCAGATAGAAAAAAGGTCACTTGGAAAATCTGTTTCAAATTTATGATGTAAAGATGAATCACCTTAACACTAAATCCCTGTCATGCTTTTTGCTTTACAGAGATTAACAAGTTGCGAATCAATTCACCCTAAAACCATGAGCATAATGTTCTGCTTTTTTTCATATACAGTAAAAGTATCATGAGAAAGCATATAAGAAAAAAACGAAAAATGAGGATTTCTCAACCACCAAGTTTGAATAGAAGTGTCATTGCAGATTATACAAAATGTTTGTAACATTTAATGCAAATAGATGCATGTGTTTTCTTTACTAGCTGGATGGGCTCCCAGTGATGTAACTGACAGGAGGAGTGTAGCCTGCTAAAGTGACATCATTGGGAGCTGCTCCAGTCATTATAAATAAGGGTGGAGAGGCTTTAACTACTAGAGCACAATGTGCTGAAATAACCTCTTATTTCATTACAGCAGGTGTTTAGAAATTAAAAGCACAATCCACATGCACAGTTCATATACATTTAACTCTCCCACTGGCTCAAGACAGTTGCTAAGGAAATACTATGGCTTTTGCAGTCAGCAGTAACCTTCAGAGATTACTGGATTCGTTTAGATAACAACCATTGTATCTTTATTGCAATACGTTTCATTTTAACACCTCTATTCAAACAAAGCATAAAAGCCAGCTCTTGCATGTACCACAGAAGTGGAAAGCAAAAATGGCGGGATTCCATTTCAGCACTACGTTGTAAAATCAGTGCTGATTTTTACCATGATAGATATCTGGAATGAGTTCCATATTCAGTAGTTACAGATTATCCAGTCTTGTAATAAAAAGGTGGGTAGGTTATACAATGGCCTTATAGTGGTAATTCAAGTTACGCTGATCTAATAACAGGACCCAACCTTGATGAACACTTTCTTCAAAACAAAGGAAAGTACAGTTTACTTGGTTGCATCACTAAACTGTCTTGTATGAAGCATTGAAACAACCTGCTTTAAAAAACAAACACAATAAGCCAAATACATCTCTCAGTCTTCATCACAGGGAGCTTCCACAGAACATACAGACACAAAACAGCACAGCTCCCGAATCCTTGCCTTACCAACCCTGTCTACAGGGGGTAGATTCACAAGTCCTCCCCCACCCAAAATCTCCAAAAGGACAAATAAAGAGCAAGTAACAGCAGCTGGATGAGTCAGAAGAAACACCGCACCCGATAAGAACACCCCAAACCAAAACGGCAAAGTAAGCGAGTGTGGGACCAGAAGGGATGGGGTGGTCTGTGTCAGAAACCGACCCCATCCTGCTCTGGCTTAGGAGGGTATTTTGGATGGAAGGGATTGGGGAGAAAGAGTCAGGCGCACACTGGGGAGGCAGAGGTAGGGATGGGAGCCGTTACTTCTTGTTCTTTAGTTG
Organism: Pyxicephalus adspersus; assembly: GCF_032062135.1. NCBI lineage: Eukaryota > Metazoa > Chordata > Amphibia > Anura > Pyxicephalidae > Pyxicephalus > Pyxicephalus adspersus. The sequence continues at coordinate 44,613,571 of NC_092858.1, read as the reverse complement.
GTTGGCTAGCCAGTCCAGCCCCTCGTAGAGACCATCTCCACTGGTGGCACAGGTGGACTGGATGTACCAGTTGCGGTGACGCAGAGAATGAAGGCCCAGCTTGTCTGTAATCTCAGCTGCATTCATGGCATTAGGAAGGTCCTGCACAAAAAATGAAAAAAAAAAAGGAATTAATAAATGTAGCATCAATATGCTTTTGAATGTCAACCCAGATGTTAGCTATAGAATCTGATGCACACAGCTAGTGGGACAGGTATCATGTGCTGTCAAAATCCAAAAATTACCATAAATGTACCATATCACAGAATCAAAAACTCTTCTGCACATCTAGTTATTACCTTACTTATTATTATGTAAAGATATAGGAAATTTTAGGATCTAACCAACGGGCCAAAAGGTAAAATATTGTGGCATTTATAAATAATAAAGTACATTGTAGCTCCACAACTCCACTTAGGATGACATACAAAACTAACAAAAGCAACAAGTGATTTCCTTGCTCGGAAATGTTTCCTAAAAATTACAAACTTTTTTTGAGCAATCGGCATGTTACAGCTAAGCAGTTTCACATTGCGCTTTGCCAGCTCTGTGGTAGAGGATATAGACACAGACACAAATCAACCGAAATATGAGGTCTGAACATCACATTGTCTCATCTCCTATAGCAAGGAAATAGTTTATTGGCTAAATTTAGTCATTTAAAGGTGAATTCCAGGACACAAGAACTTTTATTTAAGTAGATTCCCCCCACTGTGCTCTATCGTTGTTCACCCCAGATTTCAGTTTTTGCTAAGGCCACACTTTCAGTTAGACCAGAATTCTTTATTTGTGCAATACCACCTTTACCCCATAGACATAAATACAGCTACCGTGTTTCCCCGATGATAAGGCATCCCCATCAAATAAGCCACCCCCTGATTTTTGCTCAATTAAAATAAAGCACCCCCCGCAAATAAGACATCCTCCGATACCTGATACTGTGTGCCTCTGTGTGACTCCTCGATGCTGGCAACAGTGCAGAGTGAAACTGAAAGTAACTTCAAAGGACAAGCAAGCTGCTGATCCCTGCCCTAACAGAGTCTGTTACCCGGCGAGTCAGTGATCAGAAGGGGACAATCAATGGCAAAGTAAATTTTACATCTTTTAAGTTTTAACACTAAACATTCTGCCTCCTGCTATTGCTTTATTGGTTAGAGAACCCTTTCCTAGGGGTCTGGGGAGTACTGGACACATTCTGTCACTATAATTTTGTCTTCTCTAGTTTGGAAAAGAAGAATTTTCCGTTTGCTGTTAAAAAACAAAAAGGCTGATTTGTAATAAGTTTGTGCTCCCCATCTGCATCAACAAAGTAATGACTCCTATAGCCTGTGCACCTTCTGCTTCCTGCTCAGACCTAAAAATTAGCTGGAGCTCACACAACAGCCAGCGTACAGATTTTGGAATCAGAGGTACCAAAGGTGAGTATAAAATGCTTCTTTATTCCTTTAAACTTTTGAGATTTATATCCTGTCTGATCTTTAATATGGCACACATTTATATTAAAAGAAAAACTTTTCCTATAGGTAGTTAAATCAAAAATCAGGTTTAAGGATGTGTCCTCTTTCTTCATATTGTAATTTATCCTCATTTACTTTCCTACCCTTATTGCTGATTTTATAGTCTTACATATATAATCTGTTGATTATGATATGTGTAAGGAGACCTCTATAGTTAATGAGGAATCGATAATTGAATAATATATGCAGGACCTGTCTTTCCAATCACTGCTGTTCAGTTTTAATTATTTTATTCTTATAGAAAATTGAGCATATATACACGAGGGGGTGCTAAAAAGTTCCTGGCTTTGCCCCCTTCCAGATGAAATAGAAAAATGAGTGTGAGGGCATATGACCACCTAATATATTAGTATGTAACTGTGCAAATATCAGGTCTTTGCGATTCTTCAAACTATTTTAGTGCGAAGCTGTGATAGCAGAGGCACAAGCAAGTTTCACGTTGTTGGAGTTACGGGCCATCATGAAGTTTTTGTTTCTTCAGGGAAAGTCAGCAAAGGACATTCACACTGAGATGTCACAAACACTGGGGGAGAAGTGTCCTTTCTACAGCACTGTCAAAACCTGGATATCTCGTTTCAAGACTGGGCATTTCCCTGTTGAAGATGAGCCCCGTAGTGGGCGCCCCCCCGAGCATTAGGGTCCCAGCAACCTACGATGCTGTCCATGAGCTGAATATTGAGGACCGGAGAATATCAACAAAAAAAGACAGCCCAGATCCATGACATCTCACGGGAGCATGTTTAGTTTGTTATCACCATTATCCTATACATGCGCAAGCTTTCAGCGAAGTGGGTGCAAAAAATGTTAGATCACTGATCAGAAGAAGGAACAAGTTTAAGCATCCAAAGCCATTTTGGCACATTTTGAAGCTGCACAGGATTTTTTGGCTAGGTTAGTGACTGAGGATGAAACCTGGCTCCATATCTATGATCCTGAAACCAAGGAACAGTCAAAGGAATGGTGTCACGGCGGGTCCCCGCGGCCGAAGAAGTTCCGAACCAAGAAATCGGCCAAAAAAGTAATGGCGTCTGTTTTCTGGGACAAAGACAATGGGACAAAGGTATTTTGCAGGTGGACTACCTACCTCATGGCTCTAGTATCACCGGACAGTATCATGCTAACCTTCTGGACCAGCTGAAGGAGGCAATTGAGACGAAACGCCATGAAAAGTTGACCAAAGGGATCCTTTTTTGCAGGATAATGCACCTGCGCACATGTCCAGCATTGTTGCTGCCAAATTAAACAGACCCTGGGTTTCCAATTGGTCCACCACAACCCCTACTAACCTGACCTGGCCCCTTCGGACTAATATGTGTTCCCCAATTTGAAGAAACACCTGAAGGGGCAATGTTTTGAGGACATTTCTGACCTCAAAGATGCTGCTGAGAGCTGGTTTGCAGCCCAGCCAAAGGACTTTTATTTTAATGGTCTAGAAAAGCTGCAACTACGGTGTTATTTCATAACTCTGGCTCTCTTCTTTCTGGGCAAAGCCAGGAACTTCTCAGCACCCCTTCATGTATATATATATATATATATATATACACACACATACACACAAGAAGAGAAACCAGCAGCTTCTTATGTCAGGGTCATAGAAACCTATTAAAGCTGACCTGGGGAAAAAAAAAAAATCCCTGAAATAGATCTACTTCTACACAGGGGTTAAATGCTCAATATTATCTAAAACTGGCCATTACTTACCTTACTCCTCCCTTTTCCAGACAACATTCTCTTAAGCAACCAGTCACCCAACGCCTATTTTTCTAAGGTACTCAGTCTGTCCTAAGGTTGCAGGTTCAGATGTCATCATGTACAATGAAGGACCGGCAGTCCTGCATAGTAAGTGAGGACACCAAAGGCCCACTGACAACCCACAATGAAAAAGGAAAAGGAGAGCTCTGAATTCTAAGGGAAGCAAAGCATACAGGAAGACATAAAAGCGCTTTTTACTGGTACTATAACCAACAATGAGAATTTCACCCAGTGTTTTCCAACAAGAGTTTCCTCCAGAGGTTGGTGGGAGTTTGTGACTCTCAGGTAGGTTTAACTGACTCCATTGATCTTTTTGGCCATATGTTAGGGTGACATTCTTTACACTGTCCAGCCATGTAAGAAGCATTCTTCCCACTGACCACCACAGTAATATACTGTGCGCTGTGGATATAATAATTATAGAAGGGGTTCCCTGAAGACCTGAGAGTAATTTTAAGGGGTCCCCCCATGCTAAAAGGTTGACAAACACCTATTTAACCTTGCTGTATATGTGGGAGCCTCTCTGCAAGGGTGTTTTTTTTTTGATGTTCAGCTTTAGAACCAGACCAGTGAACATTAAACATTTACCAAACACAATCAAAACCGATAACTTAGGTGTGGAGTGAATCTGACCATTATAGAATATTAAAATTCATGAACATATACATGTTTTTGAATTAAATACAATTAAAATCCATGCATTAAAAATGCAGACACGTACCCTGAGTGTTCTGAAAGTAGTGCCTCCACAGTGGTCGGATCTTGTCTTGGCCACCAACATCCCACACAGTAAAGCTGATGTTCTTGTATTCTACTGTCTCTACATTAAAGCCTGTGAGAATGATGGAAACAATCTTATAAGTCAGTGTAAATTTAAAGATATTGGAAGCATAACTCAAACTGGAATCATATGAACATAAGCTGGCTGTCTTGACTTTATCAGCCTGTGTATGTAAACCTGAACAGTGCTCAACCCAGAAATCTTTTTAAGCCGGGTGGGAAGAAATTGTAGGTGGGTGGCAGCCTCTGTATTGTGACCAAACTCTTTAGTAACCACCCAAAAACAGCCGGGTGGGTGCTGAAAAGTGCCGGGTGGTGCACCCAGCTAAAAGGGCCTGGGGAGAACCCTGCTGAAGATAATACAGTCATAAGTCAAATGTAAGAATACTGTAAAGACATGGATCAAGAATCATACATTTGGAGAAAGTAACTGAGGACAGTTTTGTTGACAGCCAGCTGTAAAGGAAATGATAGCAAGTTTCCAGAGCATTAGATCCTTTCACCAGGATAACAACCGGGCCAATAAAATGTGCTGTCATTTTGACTACAGTTAGACATTAACACATTGCACCCTATTTCTCCAAAACATTAAATATTAACCCATCTTAGCTGGTTATGACATATTAACAATTGTTTGTAGAGTTATAGTCTGATGCTATGTTCCCTTAATAAATGGTTTTCCTGATTCCTAAACACTCTGACACTGCTATTTTTTAGAAGATGGTCTTTAAATAAACAGAACATAATTGAAGCATTTTAAACACAGTGATGACATAGAGTTGACATTTCTAGCACAGTAAGCAGCAATGACATTTAGATGAATGTTTATAGCCATCGTAGCACAGAGCTACACTGCATTTCAGAAAATCCTGGTGACTAAAATATAAAATGAAATAATAATAATAATAATTTAAGAACAAGTTCACACTAGCCTTTTCGTCAAGAGGTACTGTTGAAGATAATGTTGAAGATTTAGTTGCCCCCTAAGACAGTTAACATTGGAACCAATACATTTGTTCATTCACCTATTTTTATTTCAGGCCTTTGCTTGCAGAAGAATCCACGCAAGATTTTTCAGGCTCTACAAGCAATGTCCAAGAGCAGTAAACCACAAAAATTATTTCATTTCATGTAGAAGTTAAAGAAAAAATGCAACACTTGCAAAAGCCTTTGCACATGCCTAGTAGCTACCTGTAGTGGTAGTGCCCAGGAGAAGTAAGTGCTGCGTTTATTTACCAGAAGTCTGAATTTACCCTAAAGAAGATTTTTCTGCTCAAACCTTAAAGTTTATAAACCCAACAGTAGCAATATTATATATTGCAGCCTGCTAGCCCTAAGATAAAGAGGAAGAAATATTTTCTTCCCCCTCCCTCTTTATTTTCACCTGTTGATCCTGTCAGTAACACAATTACTGTCCTAGAACGTTCTTTCACAAGCAAAGCTTGTCACAGGTATTCCACTGTAACAGAAACAACAAAAAGCTACCTATGATATAATATGATATATGTTAAATTTTAAACAGATTTTAAATGTTAGTACCACACTGAACTCTAAGGAAGTTAAGTGGAAAGCATAAAAGAAAGCTATGCTTACTATTTATTGGATATTATTATTATTATACAGTATTTATATAGCGCCATCAAATTACGCAGCGCTGTACAAAGTCCATAGTTGTGTCACTAACTGTCCCTCAAAGGAGCTCACAATCTAATGTCCCCACTATAGTCATATGTCATTAATGTAGTCTAAGGTCAATTTAGGGGGAAGAAAATTAACTTAACTGCATGTTTTTGGGATGTGGGAGGAAACCGGAGTACCCGGAGGAAACCCACGCAGACACGGGGAGAACCTGCAAACTCCATGCAGATACTGTCCTGGCTGGGATTCGAACCTAGGACCCAGTGCTGCAAAGGCTGGATATCAACCTAAACAAGTTTTTTCAAATTATTTCTATGAAAGAACAATGTATTGTTTTATGTATGATTTAAGATCTAGCGTTGTGTTATTTTTTGATATATTCCAGTATTACCATGCTGTCTACAAATATGGTATGAGCCTACAAGGATTAACAATTATCCTTATATGTATACTAGTGAGCAAGGTTTTATTAAAGATTAAAGTATACTAAAAGAGCACCAATTGGCACATAGCTATGATAGAGAGAATTGTCTATGTCACCAGCATTTTTGTAGAGGTCCATGGGACATGTTGGACATGAGGACCAAATCAACTCTACCCTGACTCTTGTGTAAAAAAATGTTAGAACAACCTACAAAAGCAGAGGGAAGAAGGAAGGAAGAAAATTAGCAAAAAGTATGTGATAAAACCTGACCTGCGCCCTAAACATAAATGTTGTAGTGTTTATGAAATAGGAACTATGCAAAGTAAAGAGGGAGAAATTGGGAGTTAGCAACAAGGTGTTGTGTTCAAATACCTATTGTGGGGATAGTGGTCACGATTTCTCCAAGTTTCAGTTTGTACAAGATGGTGGTCTTTCCAGCAGCATCAAGCCCCACCATGAGTATCCGCATTTCCTTCTTCCCAATTAGACTTTTCAACAGATTTCCAAAGATGTTTCCCATGGCTGCTTTCTTTTCTGGATGTTCTTTGTGAATTAGGGTAGCAAATGGTTAACTTGTGCTCTTATCTCTACAAGATATAGGAAAATACAATAAGAGTTAGTGTGAAAAAATCAGGTTTACTATCTATCTATCTATCTATCTATCTATCTATCTATCTGTCTATCTGTCTATCTGTCTATCTGTCTATCTGTCTATCTGTCCACCTTCTCCAGTCTTGGAGATCCTTAATAAATCAGGACCATTGCATCTGGCAAGCAGCTTAACAAATACCTAGCACTATGGACACAGCAAAACAGTGAAAGCAAAATGATGGACAGAGAACAGAGCAGAATTTACAACACCCAGTCTAATAAACACTTTAGACAAGACCACAAACACGACACCCAAAACACTGAACATGGCTGTAGATACAATATTTAAAACTGTAGACCTAGTTGTGGATGGACATAGGTTTGGATATCATCCTTAAGGCAGAAGAAACAATTTCAACCCATATCCAACAAAGTGGGCACAAATGCAGACTTTTCTCTACACACATTTCATAACCAGAACACAAGGAATGGTACATCAAACTTGGCATATACCACAAGGAACAAAGCACACAGAGGAACACACCGGACACCCATTTTTGCCAAACAGACCACATGGTATTACTTTGTGTGCATCATTATCCACTCAGCAAACAGATCATCCAGTAAGCATAAAAAAAGATTTCATAATATGGCAAAATAAGTATTTCCAACTTGTCTTTATTAAGGCAACTGTGGTCTGGCATGCAAACCCAATGTATAGAACAAGTTGGTGCACAGAATGTTCTTTAAGATGTCAGATAAGCCAGTCAGCACTTACAGTTTGGCACCCAGACAACAGTAACCTGATGCAATGCTTACAGACATGCCATACCTAGAGAAGGCAGAATCTCATAATGCTACGTCGTATCATACAATTAGAGTTCTGAGTTTTGTGTCACTAAGTTCTGTGTCTCTGTGTCAACACTGCTACAAAACCATAATATCTCTAATATGTTAAGATTTAGTCTTTATAAATACAATGACTGGATCACATGTAAATATGAGCCTACAATATACTCATACCGCCATTTTTGATCAGTCAAGTGGTCAAATAATCCAAAAACTGATCCCCCGCTGGTTAGAAAATCATGTACATAACTTACAACCATTCAATATTTCACGGCTTAATTAATTGAATAATTCTTATCTGTAACAGTGTCAATAGTTTTCATTGTTTGTTTCCATGTCCATTTCTTTTGATCTGCTTCTGCTTCAAGCTGTAAGTGCCAAGGCAAGGTGGCATCATTGAAGCTCATTTATGCCTTTAGCAGAATCCAAAGCCCCTAAAATTGACAGAAACTGAATACTGCATTGCCACATCACTGGGATAAGAAGTAAACTGGGTCTATAATGAAGGTGTAATCTTGGTGTACATATGTTGGCGCCCTACTACTTGATAATGGTTGTTAAAATTACACTTTTTGTAATTCCATATAGATGCTGCAAGGCACCAACCATGCCATATATTCTTGTAATTCTTGAAATAAAATAAAAACTGGCATACATGTAACATTTAAATCTCAGCAATGTTTAGGGCTGGGTCAAGCGTGTGCATTTATAATGCAGGTAAATGCATGTGAAATTACAAGCAAAATGCATGAATAAAGTAATTTACACTGTTTGCGTTTTCTCACGCAGTCTCACAAAATGCCTTTTCTATACAGTTTTAGAAGCATCAAAAACTGTTAAAGTGTTTGTGGACCCTCTAAGTTGTACAATACCTTAACTACACAGTACAAAATCATTTGTATAATATTTGCCAATAGATAATGTGACTGATACTAAGGACATTATCAACCAGATTAAGGGGTAGAAGCTGAGATTTGTTGTGGCAAAGGGCACCTTCATCTACTCTAATTACTGACAGCGGGTCACAACTATGATGCCATGGGCTGACCAGGGCATAGCAGGGATGTCTCGTGTTAGCTTTGGAAACTCAACCGTGAACAACTGTAAATGACACAAATTTATAAAAAGCAGAGGAATGCTGGGAAAAAGCATGCAGGCACGATTCCCAGGTATGTGGTGTCTTTTTCAAGGTACAACACAAAAAATTCAGGTAAGTTGCTCTACCTCACTTGCTTCTCCAAGGTTTTCCCCAAACATATCATTTCTCCTCTATTTTATAATGACGCTTTACTCCCTGTTTAAATAAACCAATGGTCTATAGAATTAGGTATCCCACTGTCACTGGAGGAATGAGAATAAGCCTTTCTTCTTCACCATTGATCATTTTCAACCCTTAAAGCCCAAGAAACCAGTTTAAAGTTTCTCCCTCGGTCCAAATCCCCCAGTGTGTTCCATCATATCTACCTTTTATTAGCTTTGATCAACTGGGTACAAAAACCCTGCTCTTCATTAAAAAAAATCAACCATCACTGGGAATGCCATTCATATTGCTCTTCAAATCATATTTGAAAAGGAATCCTGTAACATCTTCTCCACAATACTACAACAATAGGTGAATGCCACTGGCACTCCCAACATACACCCACCCTTGTAAATAGAACCTACCTTGGCAAAATGGAAATTCTTTAAGCCTAAGATACTTTTATTCAGACTTGGTCTCTGTTTTGACTCTTTTGACATCCAAAACCTATTGAAAATCCTCCATCTAGCCTCATTTCTATGTGACTGACAGGCAGGATATCCCCAATTCCCATTTCCTTTTTTCTTCCTTATACCACAACCCCCTATTGCCTTCTTTTCCACTCTCTTTCCAAATTTCCATCTCTTAAGCAATTAGTACTAGTAATTTACACGATTCCCAATTTCTCTCTATTTGGCCTAATTTTCTGACAACCTTTTTCCATTCTCATATGCCTTACATACAGTTTTTTCTACATATGTGACTGCTACTAACTGTTTATGTTCTGTGACTTCATGTTTTAAATAAATATATATATATTATATACTAGCTGATAACCCGGCGTTGCCTGGATATTTATTCATTGCAATCCTATATTATACAGGAAAAGGAATCACATAAAGCTATAGTGATTCTCTTGTCCATGGTGTTGTTTCATTTTTTTTGCCTTTGATTGCACTCGTCCAATTGTCTTACGTTTTCACAAAGGCATTATTACAGGCCAGAAATTTGTAAAGGGTCCAAAAATAAGTATGTAAAAATATGAGCAAAAGGCATCACTGAGCAATACATACACACATACATGCAAATATACCTCTGACATATACCACAGCGCTGTACAAAGATCAGCAGTGCACTCACATGATGGTGGAACATAGCAAGTTTGGTTTGAAATGTCTCCATGCGTTTCCTAGTGATGACATACACAGATATATACATACATCCAAAAATAGCTCTGACATATAGCACTGCGCTGTACAAAGATGACTGGTGCACTCACATAAGTCTCAGTCATATGTATAGCAAGTTTGGTTAGATTGTCTCCATGCGTTTTCAAGTGATGGTGGAACATACTCACATACATACACACAGACACACACACATCCAATTTTATATATATAGATTTTATATAGCGCTGACATATACCATAGTGCTGTACAATGAAACACTGAGCTAGACCCATCAGTCTCTGTACAGAGGAGCTTACACTCTATTGTCCCCCCACAGTCACACACTTATTATACATTTATGTATCTCTGACATAAACCACAGAGCTGTACAAAGATCAGCGGTGTCATATGTCTAGCAATTTTAGTTTAAATGTCTCCATGCGTTTCCTAGTGATGACATACACACATACATCCAAATATAGCTCAGCACTGTACAAAGATGACTGGTGCACTCACGAGACGCAGTCATTATGTATGGCAAGTTTGATTGAAATGTCTCCATGCGCTATCGAGTGATGGTGGAACATACACACATACATCCAATTTTATAAATATAGATATATATTTATTACACTATGCACAGTATTTAAGAACCCTCCTTCTTCCGAAAGCTTCAAGCTGTGTAATAATTTAATAATTAGATACAATGAAGAAGAAAAATGTTTTTTTACCTAATTGGATTTTTTTTTTTTTTTAAACTAAACTCAAGGCAGAAAATCTTCCAGATGAATGTGTTTTAATTGGCAGTAATTAATTCTCCACCAGAGAAAGTTTGTCAGAGCTTTCTAAAAAGACCCCTTAATGATTTCTTCAAGTACCGGAATTTTACCTGGCATCAGCATTTTGCAGCACATGGAGCTGATCAGGTGCATTGCTGTTCAAAGAGTGGAAAGTGCAGAGTGACAGAGCAATGAGCTCATCACTCTACTGCTCCTCCTTTTACTGTCCAGTTACAGGTTTGGAGTGAAATGGAGACCTGTATGTAAATATAAAATTACAGCAGAGAAAAAAGGTCTCCTTCCCTGCCAAGAAAGACTGTGCTGTGCAGAAAAGCTGTATGAATCTCAGGATTGAATGAACAGAAGAATGAATAAAAAATTACCCTAATTATATATCATTTCTGTTCAAGTACGCTTGCAATGTTCTAAAAGCATAATTTTAATAAATACATATTTCATGCCAAATATTTCTCTTGGGGATATTTTTTTTTCACTATTCCCTGCCATGACGTCACTATTTCTATAGGTTTTTTTGAATATCCATTATTCACTGATTACCGTTATAGATGTCAACTGCAAAATCTATGCCATTACTCCATTGTCTCTTGATACCATATAGTCCATGCCAACCCGAAACATAATCAGATTCTGTTTCATAAGGTTTTGCAAATACTCATTGATTGTTGGTTATCAGTACAGATGTAAACTTCAACATCTGCGCCATTACTCCGTTGTCTCTTGATGCCACATGGACATCACATTGCTTTGTCTCTGCTGCCAACTTCCTTCCTTTTACGTTTTCCACAGCATCTGTCTTTCTAACTAATTAGTATACAGTAATTTATTTCATTTTTTATTCCAACGTCTATTTCCTTTTTTTCTATTTAACTGCTATTTTTTAATAATTATTTGCTGCTTTATCTGATAATTGTGACAAAACTCTCTTACCTTGGAATTGTATTCTTATTCTGAGTTGGCTGTTTAACTGACAAAAACGCTGTGGCAGTTTAATTCTAGAAAACAGTTTCTTCGTTGGTCAGTATCTTATTAATGTATGACGCTCTGGCACAGATGGTGTGAATTGTGCCCTGATCCAGAAAGATCTAGGCATGTGTTCAATTATGTATGGACCTGAATAAAGAGGGAAGCATTATTTTCAGATGCTGAATTCATTGAACAATGTCTGCTGTGCTCCTATGAATGACACTTGCAACCTGCAAGCTTTGTCATGCCAAGCGGCCCTGCAATGCACAGTTTAGAAAGCTGGAAGACATCCATAGGATAGAAAACAAAAAACAAGAATCTGTCAAAAAAACAACATATATTTTAAGAGTTGAAATCCTTTATAAAGTACAATAAACAGCATATTGAATAACCTGCAACTACTAAATCTTCCTTATGAAATCAGCTGTCATACAAATACAATTGGCCTATTGCTTTCTAAATCATTGACTCAGAACAAATATGCAGATCACTGGCTGAATACATGCAGATCAACTTTATGGCTGAATAATTGCTCTAGATCAAAGACTCAGAAAAGACTAAAGCCAAATGAATGGCATGATAGGAAACAACACTTTTCAAAAATGTAAACTAAATTTAAAGACTTATTGGAAAGCAGAACCCCCTTGGAAATGGAAAAAGGTACATTGGCAAAGCAGCCAGTGTTCATAGGCTAACAAGGGACAAGGTGATCATAGGAGAGATTCAATGCCAAATATTAATTGGCCCACTGAACTTTATATAAAGTCTTTCATATAAAGAAAATCTGATGCCCTTTACTACTCCATAATCTAATCCACTCAACAATTACTGGTTTAGATATATGGAGCAATGAAGAGCATATTATTATGTACAGTGAAAGACAGGCGAGCTCATCCTTCAGCTGCTTCTACTTTCATTGTCCAGTCACAGGCCAGGGAGGGATAAGAAATTGACATGTTTTATGCTGGTAGATGGGTGGTTTGAGAGAGCAGCAAATACTTATGTTTATGTTTACTTATGTTTATATATACAAAAACATACAGAAGTGGGTATGGGGCCTGAAACATCCTACAGTACAGAAAATGGTATGGTCATTCCAGAACCACAGTGAGATGCAGCTTTTGCTATGAGCTCAGCAATCCCAACCTTCTTTATTCTATTCTTTGCATATGGCTACATGTGGGAGATTGCATCAAGATTACAAAAAGTCGCTTTTGGCCAAGTTGTTGTTTGAGGACATACATGAGACCAGAGTGGCACGCTGATCCGGTTACCCGCTGTGTGGATTGCCAATCCCAGTCACACAGTAGCAGTTTGCCAGCTGAGCAGGGCCACATCTTGGTGTGAAGGAGCCCCTAATGATCTGACAGTTGTATGAGCATATATCCCAAACCTTAGGTGCTTCTACATGGTTGGAAGAATGAACAAATCAAATAAGAAAATTTGTAACAGTAAATATGAATTTTCCTACAATGGAATAATCCACAAATTACAGAGCCCTTCTGTGTACAATAGTATTTGAATTGTATGTCAGGTTGCCCTGTTTTCTATTGCGGTATGTTTATTTAACTTGTAATTCATACGAGTTGAACCAATAAGGGGCGGGGCTGAATGACCTGCAGCACCTGTCTGACAGCTTCCGTCACTGGCTAGAATAGGAAAGGAAAAATACACATTACTGAATCAACACGCAGCTAATGTCACCTAAAGCTTGTGTTATACACACTAAACTCACAAACTATGGAACCTATATAATGTCACATTCATTTCCATACAAAATTAGAATAATTTTTTGCCCAAATCTTGTTTTGATGATGGGAGAATCAGACTGCTATGTAACATCTTCTGCAGGACAAACCAAAGATTTTCAATGGGATATACATTGTATATTACATTTGTTCAATATATGCTCTTTTCTTCCATACATACATACCATATCTATGATCCTGACTGTTACTATTCGGTAAGCACTCCACTTACCACATCTGTCATTGTAATGAGAAACACGCACATGGCATTACATTGTGTACACACAATCAAAGTCACATTCATTCAGCAGGACCAGTGAATCACACAAGCCATGGCGTTCCAAGGAGGCATTCCTGTCCTTGGGAAGTGATGCAGGCATGCAGCAGACCTGGGCTGGATTAGCAGCGTTTAACTCACAGTTATGTAACTTTATGACACATGGATGGATTGGAAATCTGATGTCTGCTATGTGAATGAATTAAACACCTCATCAAAATTCCAGAAACTTTTTGGCCACAAAGCTGCGAGTCTGAGAGTGAAGTAAGTGTCTCATGTCAGTGTGCGTTCAGCAACTCTACATGGGGCTGCTAACTGGCCACGTGGGGGAAAGGCGACCATTGTTATAAGTTGTGTATGGGCGTACTGTTCCTGCACCGGGCAGAATATAGGTACAAAGATGCAATAGAGGGGGGGCAACAGTAGGAGCTAATAGTAGGAGTAAATAATGGGAAATATTACCAACAATATCAATGGCAGGTAAGTTTCATAATCTACAGGTTGTGATTGTGTCCCTGTACATATGGTCTGATCTGTGTTATCTAGATAAAATAGCGGGTACCAAAATGTCAGAGAAACACCTCAGGTCAGTCTGCTCCATGGTTGCAGCAAGTCTAATGTTACTATGTACAGGTGGTGTCACAAGGTCAGTGATGGCAGCATGTTACAACGTGACCGTCAGAATCCACAACCGATGTCAGTATGGCAGCTCATTACAATGCGACAGTCACTAATACCACTGATGTTATAAGATCAGTGTTGGCTGTTTGTTACTGTTACTTGTACAGAGGTTGTCACTAGGTTAGCATTAGTAGTAGGTTACAAGGTGAATGTCACTCCAAGTACAATTAATTTTATCAAAACAGTATTGGCAGCTTGTTACAATGTGATTGTCAGCAGGTCAGTGCTGGTAGGATGTCACACTGTGAGCTCCCTATGTACAGTGGATGTCCTAGTGCTGGAAGCATGTTACAATATGAATGTCACTGTACGGGTCTTATCACCAGGCCAGCTTAGGTAGCATGTTACAATGTGAGTGTCACTATGCACAGATGGTGTCACCCAGTCATTGCTGGAAGAATGTGACAATGTGACTGTCACCATGTTGGCAACCTGCTGCCATGTAAATATCACAATGTACAACTGAAGTAATCAGATGAGTGTTGGCAGTGTGACAATGTAAATGTCACAATGTACAACAGATGTTGTCAGATCAGTATTGGCAGCCTGTTACAATGTGAATGTCACCATGTGGGCAGCCTGTTACAATGTGAATGTCACCATGTGGGCAGCCTGTTACAATGTGAATGTGTCAGTGTCAGTATGAGTTTACAATGTAAATGGGATGTCTTTGGATGATTGCATGTTACAATGTGACAGTATGTATTTTGGTGTCACCAGGTGAGTGATGTCCATCCTTGCTGTGATCTCTATGATATGTGGATGTATTTGATGGAAGGGAATTATCATAGAGAGGGGCAGAGGGATGTGAAGGGCCGGTCACCCCCAGCTGAGCCGTCTCTATCACTCGATGTAATGCTACACTCGGTTGGTTTCCCTGATGCTGGGTGCCCTGTAATGGAGGTAGTCATTCCATTCAGCCATGTAGTATGGAGTGGGGGTAGGTGCTCCTCATTCCAACGTAAGATGGAGGTTGGTGCTTGTGACTTATGTGTGGGCGGGATGGATAACAGCTTCTATTGGGAGTAATGGAAGCGAGGAGGACATGATATCGCCGAGCACCCGCCGAGTTCTCAGCTCCATCAATTCTCTCACCTACCTTCACCTTCTTCTTCTTCTTCTTCTTCTTCTTCTTCCTCGCCTACCGCAGCGACTCCTCTGTCCTCTCCGACCGGAAGCACCCGGCTCAAACCTCGCGGGATCTCCTTGCTCGCATCAAGTCTTTTCTATGGGATGCGGGACAGACTCGCGAGACTTGACCTGGTTTCCACGGCAACGGATGCAGCAGCTCTCCTTCCATTCTGCTGCAGGGATGAGTGGGCAGGAGGCCTGGTCCTCACATGAAGCCCTGATCTCTAGCAGTCACCCACACATCCATGAGGGAGGAGAGCTAATGTATTCTTATTAACCTACATGTGCTGTACATCAGCATTTCGGGGGAATGTCCTACAGCAACTGAAAACCTCCTGACAGCCAGTTATGGAATATGAAACAAATATCAGGACATAAATATTCTTATATCCAGAAATTGTCAATTAACATCAAAAAAGATTAAAGTGTGCATTGTCATTTCATTGGAGATCCGATTTGTATCATTTTATATAACATAATCGGGGCAGTGCATTGCTGGATGAAATGAATATCAATAAACAGTATATAGTGCCAACATATTACGTAGCGCTGTACATTAAATTGGGGTTGTAATTGACAGACAGTGACACCGGAGGAGGAGAGAATCATTCCATCTATTCTCTATGATCACCTTGCGTGACAACTTCTATTAGAGATCCCCCTGCACATTGCTGGATACACACATTTCAGAATGTCAGTCCTCCTGTATATTCACCAGACCATTCCTAAAGCTGCCGGACACAATTTTCTCCAGCTGTAGCCATATTTCATTCCAAGAATATTGGAAGCAAATTGTAAAGTGTTTGGTGCTGCAAAGGATGACATTCAATCATAAAACAGATCATGAACACTTGTTGCGCTAGTTAGGAGGCAATATAAATTGTAATCAAGCAAATGCAAGCCTGAAAAAATGTTATCAACACCTCCGACAATGGCCCTGATTTTTTAAAGCTCTCCAAGGCTGGAGAGGATACACTTTAGTCAGTGAAGCTGGGTGATCCAGCAAACCTGGAATGGATTTTTAAAATGTCTTTTGCTATTTGTTAGCCTCCCTGACTGTCTGATTATGTCCATATTTTTATGTCAAAAGTAGTACATTGTTTTGCGTGGAAATTTGTTGTTTAATATTTTAGTCCTGTAATTCTTAGGAATAACTCCTGGGTATGATAAATTTGAAACACAAATCATAAATTATAATATAATAAATAATTATAAATAATAATTATAAAAAATAATTAAATAATTTTTTGGAAAAACATATTTTTTTTAATTTGTCCAAACAAGGGTACAATAATAGATAAACTTTTGGATTTATTGTTTATAATTTGGATTTATCTTTTATAACTTTAGCACTGTCATCAATGTTTTAAAAGCAGATTACAATGTATTCTGCTTTTAAATTTCCCGCCGGGCCACGCCTGCCCAGCATACTAACTCTTCACGGATCACATCGATCGAGCCGAGGATGCGATGCAGAAGCCAGCCGGGGTTCGCTAGAGGACGCCGCTGGATCGAGGGGAGCAGGTAGTATTTTTTTATGCTACCCCAAGTGTAGTTTAGGGTTACCACTTTTGGTATGTAAAATTCACTCCGAACCACACCCTGGATCACTGTCAGGGGGGTTAGCAAATGTTTTCAATCCTGGACCAGATCCATTCCAGGTTTTCTGGATCACTCAGCCTCACTGATGATGCACCCTCTCTAGCCTTGGAGAACATTAATAAATCAGCCCTATTATGTCATCATTGTAGAAAAAATAAAAATACACAACTTTGTGCTTTATGTGTGTTCTAACGTACTTACACAGTTTGTATAGTTATAAAAGTTTTATTTACTTTGTCACTTGTCACAACCACTTTGTATTACCATTGTGTGAAATAAAACATTAAAGAACACAATTCTTGGTGGCCATCCTATATTAATAAAATGTATAAGTAAAACATGGGCAAAGAAGTTGGTGGGGGATTGGGGGAATTGGTTTCTCAATAAGCTTCAACACAACAAGCTTTATTATGGCTTTTTAGTTTGCAAGATTACATTTCATAAACATGATGCTGTCCATCCTAAGCAAGAAGCAGAGCTGACACTGACAGGCACTGTGCAATTGAGTCTAGGCAGGGGAACGAGTCAGTAGAATATGATATCTGTGGTCCAACGCAGAATAAAGTCACGGATGGCAAAGTGAACTGTAGGACAAGAAAAAAGAAGAGGAAGTTTCACAACAGCAACCTTCTGGGACAGGGAGCATGGTGCCCGAAATCAAGAGTCCATTATAGTGGCCATTAGTTAGCCGTTGTATCAGGAGGTTCTCATCTGTCAGAAAAAGAAGTCAGGAACAGCTGCAACCCCCCAGGACCAGGACCTCACCAGTTCTGTAGAGGATAAAACTTGGCCCAGCAAACAGACCTGCTGTCCTACCCTGCTCCCTGCTGTCATGCTGAGTAGGGGTGGCACATATCCATAACAGAGTAAGAGTGAATCTGATGGCCAATGGGTAGAAAATCACATGGGCTATGTATTGACTCGAAAGAGATCTGTTCTGGACCATGTGATCGAAAATATGGAGATCACAGACACTCTTTGTCTACTTCACCCATGAGACATGGCTAGAATCCCAAGATGTGTGTGCTGGGGATAAAGGGGTCTGTTAATCAGGAAGAGGAGAATACGCAAGAGGGGGTTCTATCCTTTCTGATTTATGGCCAATATCTATGGATGAGAGGAACAGCCACAGGACACTCTTGTGCTGCCCGACCCACATGAATTCGGGCCCTTAGACGTCGGCATCTCACACAGAGTGCATCAAAAATGCTGATCATTTTACGGCTTGTGCCGTAGAACTCATTCCGGCAGAAGGGGGAGGCAATATATATATATATATATATATATATATATATATTGTGACAGGGTCTTGCAGTGCCTGTCAGGGAAGGTGTTGGGTGGGATATATGTAGCACCCAGACTAAGGCATTTTGTATAAAGGGCTTTGTGAAAGACCGTTTAAGGGTCCTGGAGCCGGGCCAAAGAAAAAGGAAGGATGGGTTTCTTTAGCCAGTAGATTCACGTCCAGGTTTTTCACCCGTGTAAGGTGCAGAGGTGTATTATTTAGCAAGCCAGCAAAAAGCTGGAGGCTGCTCAGTTGGTTCCCAGAGATGTGAGGGAATAGAGCCCTGCCATGTACAAACAAGCGTTTCATGTGAGTGGAACACGTTTCTTTGTTTTTCCATAAAGACAGCCACGTATTGTTTCCTGGAAACCTCTGTACTTGTGTTAGTCAGAGAGGGACTACCAGCCGAGCCATTAGTTTTTTTTGGGTTTATTTGTGTTATTAAACAGTCAGGCCCGAGCCTGTTTTAAACCCTATTTTCAAGCCTGCTGTCTGTTCACTGCTACATTATGACCCCCACCCGTTGCTACGGGCGATCCCACATTATAGACATATCCACCTTTCCACAGCCATTGTAAGCCCCGCTAGGTTAAGCCAAAACTCCGCGATCGTAAATACCTATTCCCCCCCCCCCAACTGGTGGAATACATTGATTAAAAAAAAGTCTATTTTATTGCTAACAAGAAAGCTATGTGTGGTTTGGAATGCCATGTCAATTGGGTTCCACAAGGTACTTTGAAACTAGCAAACCAAGAGAGATAGTACTCTAATTTTTAGTTCGAGTGGCACAGTGTGTATATTGTGAAGTCCATTTCTGCCAATCGGTGGTGACCATTGACTGTCCCTTCCATACCTACCTCTGTACCTACCCGTCAGTGTCTGCTTGCAACAATCATCTCTTATTTTCATACATCATTGCTAATGTGCAGATAATAGCTAATTTAAAAAGCATCATTCATACTGCAATATGTATTCATAATTTTATTCAAAACAGTGATAAACCTTTTTTCAACTTTTTAAAACTTGTATTATTATTTTTTTCCATTAAAACAAAATGTTTCTAATTTCTGTAATAAATGTATTGTGTTTGTTAAACTTCCTTTCATTTAAAGACTTGACCCATGTATTAGTACACATTAAATGGTTCAAAATAGTGTTGATCTCCTCTTATTAAGGTGGTGTCTCTTCCCACACATACAGAATAGGAGATGCACTTTCCCAGCGATCACCCTGAATGGACAAGGACATCAAGTCATATTTACAGGACTCCCTCCCCTGGCTTTAATTAGAAACAGATTAACAGATTCAGAGTGGCTCTTTTCATTGACTAGGATTGGGGAGGCTGAAGTTAAACCTGAGCCGGAAAGATGTATGTAAGACTCCCACCCCTTCTTTATTTCAGCCCACATTTGGATGACTGCACAATCTTGTTACAGTAATCTGCTATAAGATAGGAGAATAAAAGAGGAAGAGAAGGGAGATCATCCTTTTAATAGAAGTCAACTTCATTTCAATGGCAGGCACTGCCTTTTTCAATTATTCTGAGAACAAGTTAAGCTCAAACCCAGACTCATCTTTATTAATCTATCTAATGGAGTCCATGCGAGCAGTGATTTGAGTTTCTTATAGATATAAATCATATCCATGTCCTATATAACACTATACAAAAATACAAGTACATAGAAATAGTCCATTCTGAGTCAGTCTACTTAAAGAACACATAGAGACCTTCAAAAAGTCAATGAACATAAACTTTTATCCACAATTATCCTAAAACATAAAAAAATAAAAAATTTAAGCATTTGTACTCTCTTGGACACCTTGATTGCCTCGAACCTGGGATTTGTCCTGGGATACCCTTCTTCAGCAGCGTCAAAAGAAAAGCCTGTGTATCAGCAATTTTTGTAAATTTCCTAATTTTACCTCATACCCTTTTTATGACAATTACAAACCATGATTTGCATAATACATGTTTGTGCACAATGATCTTTTTGGGGCCCACTTACACTAATGCTAACATGGAGACAATAATATTGTACTTTTGTTTGTGTCACTATTTTTAGTATTAAATGAATAAAATCGTCGTGTGCGAATGATTAAAAACCAATCTGCTAAGGAGTAAACCGAGTTCGAAGGTTATGTTTGCTGTTCAATATTCCAATGTCAACCAAAAGTATGCATGTAAAAATCAGACGGAACAGCTAAAACAACACATTGTTAACGTCAGTTGGTTACATGACAAAACTTTGCCAAGCCTGATAAAACAATAATTATATTGTACTGGTATTACTGTTAACCATAGGGAACTGTACAGTTTTATCAGAATATTTGGGAGTCATTCAGGAGACAAGCATACAATTGTAGTAGAAAGTGGGAGATTAAAAATAGATCTGAGCCTATTTACTGCTGTTATTGTAAACCAAATATTGCTACATACTGTCACCAATATTAACTGAGGAACCCCACCAGTATGGTGGTAGATGAGGTTTTTAAAGCAAACATACTATCATCTTTCTGTAAAGGGGGGGGGGGGGGGGGCAGGAAAATTAAGGTGGAAGTCCCCGTTCAATAGTTTTATACTGAGTTGCTATTTTAATTTGGTAAGTTTGGGTATGTGATGTCACCTAGTCTTCAGTCCTCCAGCGGGAGTGAAAGTATTTTGAGCAAATGAAAAATCAGTTGGGAAATAGTTTGGAAGAAGTAAACCTGGGTTCCTTGAGGAGTAAGAACCTTATGTAAAGACCCATGAAAATATTCTTGTGGCTGGAGAAGTGTGGACAACATTGTACTCCCTACATGGTTACATACAAAGACTGTTAAAAGATGTTTTTCTTTTATCCAAGAAGCAAGAGATGCTGCATTTGTTTGGACGTTCACTTATTCGGGAGGGAGCAATACTGCAGACAGACAAACAAAATTAAAATATCAAACATAACAAAACATGGTAACGAGGAGTACTAGAATAAGAGCGATACCAACAATGATGATGATTCTCCCTCTGAACGTTTGAGAATAAATCAACTAAATACAGAATATTATTGGCTATTTCACACTTTTTAATGCATTGACTTTACACATATTACATGGTATCATACATTACATTAGGATAGCCTATTCATTTTGAATGAGCTGCAAATGCACAGGAACAGGGTAAACAGACAAACGGACAGGGATTACACTGGGAACCCATTTTTTGTTGAGTTAGATCTTACACTTGTTTTTTACTAATTTTTGGCTGGGGAATCCAGAAATGACCCCATTTTTTGCTATCACATCTAGTTTTTACGATACAGGGTACCCTCCATTTTTGTCAAAAAACATACAAATTTTACATACAATGAAAAAATAATGAAATAATAACTTTATTGTACTGTTTATTTAAATTTCTTTTGTTCATTCAAAGGATTTATTGTTAGTCTATGACATTTGTTTTACAGTAAAACATTTGAAAATTAATCGGGCAAGCCGTTAAGGTAAAAATTTACGCCTATAGGCTTTTCCTGCAGTGTTCAGTGATAGGACAATCCCGCCAGATGCTCCAACAATAGTCAGCCATCATATGTACATCCCATCTACCCTGATAACCGTACTTCCATGACCTTCAAATCTTGGTGGAATCGTTCACCTTGCTCATCACTGACGGCACCAAGGTTTTCCGGGAAGTTAGAAAGATGGCTATGCAGAAAATGCACCTTGATGCTCATATTGCAACCAAGCATTTTGTAGCTATCCAAGTTTCTGTACAATTTCTGTGTAATTATTTGCTAGTGTGTTGCCCAGAAAGTCCTTGACAATGGCTTTGATCGCTAACCAAGCATTTTTTTCGACTTCTGATATTGTACTGATGAAATGTTCATCTTTGATGAGCTGGCGAATCTGTGGACCATCAAACACACCGGCTTTTATTTTTTCAAATGACAGGCTAGGAAATGCCAAAACGAGGTACTTGAAACATTCCTCTTCAGTTGGCAAAGCTCCAACGAACTGCTTCATCAGACCCAGTTTCATGTGCAGAGACGGTAATATAATACTCTTTCTATCAACAAGTGGCTCATGTAGAATATTTGGATCACCTGATTTTAGGGCAGATCTCAGAAGGCCAATTTCTTTCCACCCAATGCCTCTCACGAGCTCTGCTGTCCCACATGCACAGATAACAGAGATACTTGGTGTATCCGTGTTGCTGACCAAGAAGGAAGCATACCAATTTAAGGTCAACACAGATGACCCAATTGTGTTGGTGATATTGCAACAACTCAATGACTCTCTTTATGTCTGCATATTCTTCACAAAGAGAAACTAAATGGCCAATCAGGACTGACACAAATATATTGCCATTGTGAAGGAGGACACACTACAAGCTCCGCTTTGAGCTATCGATGAATAGTCGCCATTCAGTTGAGTTATAGATTGGAATTCCCAATTCCTCCATTAAACCAGGTATGTTATGGCAATACACAAAGCCACTGTCAGTTCTAAAGTACTGCAGAAATGCAAATTCTCTGGTTCGAAAGTACAATACCTTCATTCCTTTTTCAAGTAAGTTTTTCTCACGCAGTGTTGATGCTAGGAGTTCTGAAGCCTTCTTCAATAGTCCAAAAATCACATGCCAAATCACTCAACTCATGCTGATCAAATCCCTTACAAACGGAGTCCTCTTCAATTTCAAACTCTTCATCATTGTTGTCACCTAGTTCATCACCATATTCATGTTCTTCAAGAGAGGGTAGTGTAATAAAAACCGGCACTGGGATTCATCTGAATGAGCCACTGGGCGTATAGCTGATGGTAGACTAGGATACTCTATGTTACATTTATTTTTCTTGTTATATCCTGAAGTTTTAACCATACAAAAGTAACAGTCACTGAAATGATTTACTGGCTCTCTCCAAACCATAGGTATACCAAATTGCATCATATCACGTGTTCCCTTTTTTGCACATCCGTAAACCCGCAACACACTGTTTGCACACCTTATGAGGGGCCCAAGACTTATCTTGATCATCAAGTTTAACTTTGAAATATGCCAAATAGGCTTACTCTACAAATGTGCTGATGTTCGCCCTTTGACTGGGAATAGTGAAATTGCCACAGATAAAACAAAATGAATCAGGGTTGTTTAGGCACTTACTACGAGAAACAGCTGAGCCAGACATGATCCGAAAGAAAGGAAATACGTGTGTAAATTTTGCTTATTTACTACGTAGATCAGCGCACATCCTCTGACCACACTGTCTTGCGTGTAAATGATTAGCCTATACAAATCCACGCTACAGTAATCCCATTAATATAAGCAGTAGAGAAAAAACCTGACCTGACCTGATAGAAGAAAACTAACTGCACTTTCAGAATCAGCATACCTATTTTAGTGTAAATAAGCTTAAAAATTAAATTCAACAAAAAATATATTCAAAATTGTTTCCCGGTGTTATCAAAGGCAGAGATGATGGGCATACATATGTAAACCCGATCCCAGTATTTAAATGAATCAATTTTACGCTCACACAGGTAAGCATCACTTTCAGCTGCCGATCTTGCACACATTTTCTTTGTAAAACAGCCCCAAGCAGACGCAGCACACCACAACATGTATTCTGACTTTCCAAACATCCTGCAATTTTTGGCATATGCATAGGAATGAATGGAGCCACAGCACACATTTGAATTGAAAGTAGAAGGCAAGTATATTTTAGAAGAAAAGCTGTTCTGCCCTGGCTAAGACTGCCTGATGAAGATCACTGAAACAGGGAGAAAGGAAAAAATATAACACGGCAAGCTTTACTCAAGAAGGTGGAAGATTTATTAAAATACAGGTTTACTTTTAGTGAACTTTAGAAGGATTTATACAGATTTTAATGTCCATAGCCTGACCACATTTATATTTTAAGCTCTCCTACTTTTGTTTCCAACTGTGAACCTTGTTATGCTGCACTTATCTGAACTTTCCCGCTCCCTGTACTGACACTCAGGTATGCAAATTTGGGGATACCATATTTTATTCAGAAGCTGTTGTTAATCCTAGATTGTATGCAGTGTGCATAGTTCTACTTTCCTTACTTTACATGTATCCACACTGAATCTCTTTGCCATGTATAAACCTGTGTCTGGGTCATTGGTAAACAGGACATATCTTTCATGGATTGTATTAAGATGCATATCTTTGTGTCATATACAAACACAAAAAAAGGTCTTAATCCCAAACTAAATTTCACTTATAAACCTTTATATCCCCAAATTGAACATTTAGGCTTACAACTTATAACCTCAGAGCATCGAAAGTATAAATAGTACAATAACATTTTATACAGTATATGATATTTGACCTCTTCTTCTGTGTACATCTATCTGTGTGCATAGTGTGTTTTCTAAACCAACCGACCTAGCACAACCTGACAAAAATATGGGAGTATTCATTGCCAACTTGTTCTCAAAGAAGCCAGTCCAAGAGCTATATCTGTATTGTTTAGTAACTTGGGACATGCAATAAGCCAACAAGACAAAAGTTCAGACTTTTTTAGACTTCACTTCTAAGTGACGCCCTAGATCAATAATTCTGAACCTGGGAACCGTTGAAGTAGCTTTCAAGTCTTAAGGAAGTGGTCGGTAAGAAGAATGCCTCTTTTATTGCTAGCCATTGGGGGGAATGCCACCCTTACAGACAGTCAAAAAAATCATTGTTGTCAGTGGCTCCTTACCCAAGAAACACAACGTGCTCCTTGCTCAAGGACCCCTTGCGACCTTTGGGGTTACACTGATTGAGAAATACTTCTCTAGGTAGTAAAGCAATAATTAGTCATTACAAATTTTTAAAAAATACCAGATCTAGTGGAGAATCTTATTTCATATTGGGGCTACTATTATTTTCCCAAGAGAGTGACTGTACCACTCCCACCTACCTTTGATGTTTTGCTGCAAAATACAAGGGTCACCGCTGTATTTGAGAAGCATATGATTTATTCTGTGTTATTTTGAAGAAGGAATGTTTTGTTGTTCTTTGTGGTTTCTGAGTTTTTATAATAAGGGAAATATAAATGTATTTTAACAGTGCAAAAGAACAAAAAATAGAACTTGTTTGTACTCACTTTAAAATTATTTTTTTACTGTAAAGATAAAGCATGATGATTCTTTGTGGGTATGCCGGGACTTTTTTTACTATGCTAATCAAAAAATCCAGACCGCTGTAGTGCAGCAGTTCTAAAATGATGTCCTGCTGGTTGTTCTGAACCTGTTTCTGCAACAAGAAGGCCCTAATATTTTTATTTTCCCTGACTAATGTAGGGGCATTTTTTTTTACTTCCACTGATACCAGGACATCTTTTTTATTCTTATGATAGCTTGGACATTTTCACTCCTTCTGAGCACTGATACATGGCATATTTTTGTTCTCACTGTACCCTAATGCAGGAATATTTTTCGGCCTTACTGACAACCAAGGTTGAGGAATTATTTTCTTCCACTGACCATCAACCTTTTTTTTTTGCTCCTATTGTCGTCTGTCCAGCCCCCTTAAAAGCAATCATCTTGCTTTAGTGGCTACGGTATACCCTTGCCTCTGCTCAAAACCTCAGTTGTAACAAGCAGCAAGAATAGAACACCTTTCTTACAACTAAAATATTCAACCTGACAACTAAAAAGAGCACCTATGGTAGAAGGAAAGGGAACTGTGTTCTGCAATTAACTTTAGGAAAATTATTTTACCAAAGGTTACCAAAAGTACTACATTTTTATTGTTCATTTAAGCAGTCTCTAAATAAAGGGCAGACAGGGGCACTCAGCAACAACAAACCTGGGAAACCAAAGTTTGATGTCAGAAGGCCCTGGAATTTCTTACCATCGTAGCAGAATGAGTTGAGGTATTTGATATGACCAAAGATCAATTTTACCTTTGTGATTCTCAAGCCAAATATTAATCAACATCTGATTGGAGAAAGGTAATTCCCGAACAAGTTCAACTGAACAGGTATGGAGTTAAGACCCAGGAACTCAAAACATTCTTCCCAGATATGAAGACACGAAACATGGTGGAAATCATGATATCACATAGACCTCTCTTGCCACATAGACATAGACATGTCTCTTACCATGCTGGTAAAACCATCAAACAAAAAGTAGGATGCATGCTTGGGCTCTGTGACTCTGCGACTTTGTGAATTAGATTAAATTACCCAACCCTTCTGAGCATTTACCGAAATACTTTCCATCTTGATCCTCCATAGAAGTCTAAGAAGGTGTCAAGGGAGGAAATGCATATATCAGAAAATATTGTACCCAGGGGGCAATGATTCACTTGCGTGCACATACTTCTCTCTTGCAATGAATCTGTTTGGAATTGAGATGGGAGGCCATCAAATCTTTATCCAGGGTGCTCACGGGTTGGCAGATCAGGACCTCCTGGTGTAAAGGCGCCTGAATAGGATACTGACAGCTCAGAAAGTTAGCGGTCTGTTATGGTCTATCATCCTAGGTTCCTCCATCAACCAAGAAATATGCGCAGCATACCTCTCCAACTGGAAGGACTTTTGTCCATTGTAAGGATCTTAAAGCTATATTTAACCCATATACACAATGACTTTTGACTTTGAAGAGTTCAGTTCCAAAGGTAATACCTATAATTTACAGTAATAACATGATTGCTTTCGGAATTCCTCTTGCTCAATTTTGGGCTTTGAACCTGAAAAGAAGGTGAACTTGGGAGATTGAACCCATCATAGTAGTGACGGAAAAAGACTACGAGTCTCAGGACCCTAGTGCAAGATGTAAAGTTCAGTGTTGCATTCAGATTCATTGAAACCTAATGTAATTTATTCAATTTTAATTAAATGTTCAGCAAAATCATATTCACAAAATGTAGGTTCCTACTAGAATACTCTCTGATCTAGACATGGAAATGGAAACAAAGAATATAGGCCACTGCTGTGGAGTCTAAATACAAGCTTCTAATAAGGTTGTACATGGTGCCAGCTAGACTAAATTTGCTCTCATGGCCTTGGGTGCCAAACAGATTCCAGTGAGTGCATGGACTTCTGTGCTTCCTACTATTACTGTATAAGTAAAGTAAAAATAATGTGATATTTGCTAAATGAAAAGCTGCTATGATGGTCAATGGCTCAATGGCCAAATGGCTCAATGGCTAAATTTAACAAAATCTCTGGCCCACGGGTTCGGCACTACAAATCTCCAAATTTCGACCAGTCCCTTTGGATTAAAGAAATCTGCCTGGGTTGTGGCCCTAAGACTCCCTGAATTGTTACATCATGAAGGTGGAATGTTTTTTTTTTGTCCTACCTGTCACCCCAATCCCCCTCCACCTTGACTCTCTAATAATTACTAATAATAATTATAATAATTCCCTTTTTCAACCTTTTTATTTGTGTTGACCATAGGACTTACATACAAGATTTAATTCTTGATTGGGAGAATGATTGGGATATCACATTTTTTTTCTTTTGTAGCTTTGTTGAAGCACTGTAAGATATTGATATTAAACCAGTATTGTAGCTCCTAATGTAATTATGTTCCCATTTTGTTATTACTTGTATGTACGTGCCTTAAAGTGTAGCGTTTGATTTGTTTACTTTGAGTGTGCTGTTATTTTATTTCTTGGTAAAAACTTATTGAAACTAAAATAATTGTGTTATATTAAAACACACCTTGCAGCTAAAATGAAAAATCTTCCTCCAACTTACAGAAAAGCAGCAATTAATTTTAAAAAACAAAAACCTGTTGGGTAAGGGGGGGGGGGGTAGATGATATAGTCATGTTCTACCCTCGACACCTAGGTGAGGGTGATATCCTCTTTCTTCCAGCGAGAGCTGAATAATATAGGGTACTCCAATTACCTCTGTACTACAGAAGCTGGTGAAATAATAAACATAATATTATTATTTCCCATCTTTTACGTGTTTTTTCAGTAAGGGGGCACTTAAATAACAGAGCTTAAACTCATTAATGACTTTAATAGTAATGGTACTAAAATTGTATCAACATTTTTTAGATGAACACCTCTTCTTAACTGTGCCCATGTGAGAACCTTTAACAAAAAGCTGACATTATGATTTTTTATACTGTATATTTCTTATAGGACAGGTATATGAATTGATCTCTTTTTATTAATCCTGCTTATTTTATTTTTTACATGCTCCCTGTCTTTGACCTAGCAAGCAAAAGCCAAAACTCCAGTTAAGCATGCTTGTTTAACATCACTGCCAGGCAAATAACAGTTTCACAAGAGATCAACAACATTGTTCCATATTTCTTCAGTAGAAGAGGTTTTCAATGAGCAATAACAAGGACCTAAGAGAACCTAGAGTCTAAAGAACCTAGAGACCAGAGTGCATTGCAGGACAAGCTGATGCTGCATCGGTCAAACTGTAAATGGACATATTCATTAATGGTGTTCTCTATATATTCAACCAATTTTTCTTTAATAATGGATATGAAAAAGTTGACTCTCCCTTTAATTTTTTGTTTCTCTAAAGGTACAGACTGCAGATTTGTAAAGTCTGGGCATTTTGACAACCTTGTTTTACTCACTTTCCTATTCCATGATTATTTTTCTTCTATGTCCAGTGTCATTCACCAGCTGCTCACCAGGCCCCATCCATCTTTTTGGCTTTGTTCAATGTAAAGTGTTAGTGGGCAGACAGAAGAAAGACTGATGTTGATCTGTCTACCATACTCCCAATAAATCTTTTCCCTTGCTGCCCGCCAGCCGGTCCTCATCACATCACAGCAACCATTGCTGGTATGTAGTTCACACCAGTGGGAACCAGCAGACTGGGGGCCTTTAACACAGTCTATACGGAACAATAGACTAACCTCTTGGCAGGAGACATAGCAGGGATTTCTGTGCTGTCACCCTGGGAAATATTTATGTACATAAAGGAGTTGTGGTAAAAGCAAGGCCACACCAACTGTTGTGTTAATGTTTGACAGTTTAAGAAATTTGACCATTACATTGGTAAAGTCAGACTTAATGACAGGGTGCAAAGTCAGTAAATTATGCAAAACAATCAGTTTTAAGTGTAAAATTATGACCAGTGTAAAGAAAAAAAGAAACAGAAAACTGTGGCTTATAATTGCATTTTATAGCTGTACTGAACTGAAATTTTAAATTAACCTTATCATTATTAGATATGCCCTCCTGGTCCATTATAAGGCTTATTAAGAGCAAACGAAGGCTTTTATGGATTCAAGCAAATGACATCCAAGCTGGATAGAGGATTAAGTATTTTTTAAAGTAACCTGCACCAAGAACTAAAAGTGGAATGTGACTGGGTGCTATTGGATACATTTCCAGTTTTCCTATGATCCAGTCATAGGAAATAATATGGTACATGTTTTGTAAATAAATCAAAAACCAAAGCAAACAAAAAAAATCTAATCAAGACAAAGTTAGAAGGCAATACAAAATAAGTTTTATCTTACTGTTTGCTGATTTGAATAGAAGTTGGATAAAATCACAACTGGTGATGATATCTTCCAAACCATACAGTAATTACCACATATTGTGAGATTCAAGCAAAACTTTTAAAAAATTCAAAATGAATTGATTTCAATAGGGAAATAAAAAGTAGTTGTTTTAGGGATGCAGTATTCTTTAAATAGCTCAATTGTAGCCTAAATAGCTAACTCTTACAGAACTACTGTCCGGTATTATTTCCTCTAATACAACATATTACCTTCAGGTTTTTATCTTGCTCCCTCATTAGCTTTATTATTTTACTTTTTTTTTTCTACATAAAAACACTGACAATGGAAAAAAGGTAACATAAAAAACACAAATACAAAGAACACTCATTTTAAACTTTAAAAAATTAAACTGTGAAATCCGCCTGTCCTCACGTAAGAGGTTAGGCTGCCAAGACCTGTTCTTATACTTACCTTGGAGTGACAGTGGCATATTTGTGGTATTTTAATTCACTGCTCCACCTCTATGGCTGATAAATAACTTGAAGATCATCCAGGAGTTTTGTAAAAACTTCCCCTTCCATAATGAAAGACTGACTGCACGTATTATAAACTCCCAGCAGTACCAGTAATGACCCAGTGCAAAGACCATTACAATGGCCCAATTACAAGATATCAAAATCATTTGAAAGAAATTCAAGCCACCTATATTTAAAACTCTAATCTTACCTAGGACACAATTTGCATGGAGTTTGATTGTTCAATGGACTTTCCTAATACATACAATCCCCCCAAATTGGCCTTAGTCTTAGTTAGGTGCTATATAAAACATAATAACAACAATAATATTGGGATCTTTGCTGTTGAGTTTAGCCATATTTTTGCATCACTTTTCTAGAAGAAGTTACTGCTTGAGGCTATGGATCATAGACAATTCAATAGCGTATTATTGTTATCTTTCCTGAGCAGAGTAAATGGTAAAGCTATTTATGTTACAGCATTATCTGTGGTTAACCAGCTTCCCATTCACTACTACCTCCAATGCATAACTGCTATGTTTAGATTAGTTTAATGAGCTGTGGAATCCAGAAAAGAGAAGGATAAATTCAAGTCTGGTTGTTTCTATACCATGCTACACAAATTGTACAGAATATAGCAAATGTCCTATTCCAACTATTGTAAAAAATCAACAAACACTTCACTACTGCCTGATACACCTTTGTGTGACTTGTATACAGTGGTTCCCACAATCTAATTATACGCAGAATTTTGTAAAGGAGCTGTAATTATTATTATTAATTCATCATCACTGCCAATTTTTAATTCTGTATTCTAGCATTCAGGATCATGTTGGCACTTTTCAGCATTATGAGGATAGAATGCATTACAAGTGTGTGCTGTGTTTTGGTAAATCTGACTTGATATCTTGACGTGATATCCCATTTGAACACCGGTCGGAGCAGATCTGCTTGTGTGTGCTGGGCCTATCAAGGAAAGAAACTAGAGAATGGACAGTCAATTTTAGTCCTTTCCTTATAATGGACATAAAATTGTCAGCAAGCAGTGTTCAGATCCCCAGAGAAGGTAAAAGTTATCTAAGTCACTAGGTATCCTTATAGCTATAAGCATCCAGAAGCCAACCAAGTGAGCAGAAAAACATTAAAAGACATTCTGCTAATAATTAACACAAAATCAGGCTATGTACTGCAAATGTTCACCTTTATTTTCTCTAGCTGACTTGCCTCTAAATAGCTTTCTTTAGTAGATCTTAGATCTGTAAATCAGCACACTGCATGATCTAGACCTACAATGACTCACTCTATTAAGTTGCAATGTGTCACTCATCTATTGTATACAGCTCCATTAAAACTCATTTACACTGCGCTGTCCTGCTGGGGCGGCTCTCTACATTAGCCTGCAGATAATTTATTTCCATGTGACCTCAACCTGCCCTTATTTAATCATAAAAGAGAAGTCATGTAATCACTGATGCTGTTTTTTTAATGTTGAATTGAACTGAAAAAGCATTTTGTGCTTTATTGCATATGTTGTTCATTGTAAAATGGAAAGAAAAAATTAGATTTATTCAGGCTTATTTATGAAGGGTAAAATCTATGAAACTAATGCTGAATAAGTGTAACATCACCTGTTTTTCATTAGCCGAGTCATTGTACAGACAAGATCATAGTTCCTCTACAGGAGTCATGTTTAACAATTAGGGTGGTCATACAAGGAGATATTTATTAGTCATGCATCCAAGCAAAGAATAACTGGTGATAATTACGTAGTGTAATAATAAGTACTTACTCATCAGAAGTATGATTAAAGTATGATTAAAAAGCCATGGAAAAAGTACTATTTGGGAAGACATTAACTTAAAGCTGAACTCCAGAAATATAAAAAAAAAACCTTTGAAATGGCTTGGAGTGTCTTCCCAGATTTTTGTAACAGTGTGATTCTAAAATTTCCATTATGCCTATCAAGTGTTTTTTTTTCTTAATTAATGTATATTTTCCAGTGAATCAGAATCACTCTCAAAGTGGAGTGATATTAATCTACAAGAACTTTGTAGTGAGGGACAGATCCTCCAACTGTACCACTTTGGCCACTACGATGTTCCACAGTTGATACAAGGTTCTTCTCCTGAATTCCACTTATTGGATCACTCCAACCAATTCTATTTTAAATTCTTCAGTCCATAGAACATTGTTCCAGAAGACATGGTCTTTGTCCATATGTTGAATAGACAACTGTAATTTTTCTGTAATGATCATTTCGGCAGAAAGGACTTTCCTGGCATACTTCCCATACAGTGTAAATTGGCTCATTGTAGGTCCATGTAATATGAAAGGAACTCTAACAAAAGTTACCTGTAGATTCTGCAATGAATTTGTCTGGTATTTGGAGACTTCCTTCAACATCAGTCAGATTCTTGGCTCTTGCTGAGCTGGCTAGTCCTGGACAAATTAGCAGTTATCTGAAGTCTACACCACTTGTAGTTTTTTCTCCATACAGTTACGTGTTTGATTTCAAATAGTTTGTTACTTTTTAAGATCTTCTGCCAGACTTAGACTAGTTATATACACGTCAATATTCTCATTCAAGCAGTCATTTCAACAAACAGACCATATTTTGAAATTCGAATAAAAGTCCAGGCTATGAAAAAAAGAACCTTAATCATTTATGTCAAAAGGTCTTAGTTTATCCTATAAGTGATGTAACAACAAGACCTCTCAATCAATTTTTGTTTCGGATCAAGTCTTATCATATATAGGCTTATGCTTAGTAATTAAGAGATTGACTAGGTAAAAAATATAGTGATACTAAAGAATCGATTGTGCATCAGTTGCAATGGTAGGTAATACAATTATTTTTTGACAGTTATATCAAACAAATAGACTGAATAAAAATTAAAGTTGATTCATGTATGGTTAGCGGTATGGGCATTCACAACCTTCTGAAGGCCAGTACACACATCAAAAGCAAAAAGAAAAAATCATGTATAAATAAGATTCTACCATCAAAGAGGTTTTTACTACGTCACCTATGTTGGAACACCTGATTCTTACTGAATAGATTTGAAAAAAGGGTCAATATAGGGCTATATCTTTTCAAGATGACAAATCTGCATTTTCATTACATTAAAAATAAAACAATAGAAGTCAATCTTTGTCATTTATTCAAGCACATCGCCTTTCTCTTGCTGTTACTTGAACAAGGATCTAATGTTTGGTTGAATAAATATGCTAAAATCTTAACAATTTCCTAAATACCTTTTTACATGATTGTGTAGGTATTTCTGTTTTATGATATATTTAAAAAAAATTAAAAAAGTTTTTTGCAATGATGTGTACACAGAATATTGATAGACATAAATCACTTCAAACTTTCTCTCTATGTATAGGCCACCACCAGTGCTTTGGGAGATAATTGCTTACATATGAAACAGCTAGAATGGAAGACACAACTGGTAAAAATCTGCTATGCAGTGTATACAGCTCGTGTGGATTTAAGGGGATGGCCAAGCTCCTTGTAGTTTTGACCGCTTGGTACTCTGGATAAATTTCAGGGCATCTCATCTGTATTTATATCATTACAATGCACAATGACAACCTATTCACACTTTCTATAGCTAGTCACTGTTTCAGTTTTTAAATGCACTATAAGGTTCCCTATCACTGAAAGAACTTATCTGATACCCAGTGGCATCCAGAGATTCATAGAAGGCATTACTGACGTTCCTGGGGGGATACTAGCCTGACAGACAAGGCCTTGGAAAGAGATAAAGAATAAATGGGATAAGGCACATAATATATTGTGTGACATAAGATGTGTGACAAATTCAGTAGTTTTACTACTGTATATTTAGGACAAGCGCTTGTATAAATACAACACTCGTATTTTTAGAAAAGTAGGTCAGTGATTTCATCCTTGACGATCACACGGATCCACAAATAGATCTTTATCTCTTTTTTTTTACCTATATGCATACTGTGGTGTATATAGAAACATATGAGATGCATACAATATACTTTTAGTTTAATACAGGAGTTTAGGAAAAAGGTGAAGTACTTTGTTTACTTCTTACTTCTGGGACAGCTAGTGTTCTTCTCAGCAATCTGCTGATTCTGGGACGTGGGCAGGCCGACTGTGTTCTCATACAATATTGTATGGTTGGTCCTACATGGTACAATTCATATTGAGATTGGAGAGCTGTGACTATTTAGGCCAAAAAAAGCAGCTTCAGGTGACTAACAGCAAAGAAGAAGCCCGTGAAAGGGATGAGTAAGGTAAGGTAGGTATTTCACCTTTTCAATATAGATGTACCGTATTTTTCGGCGTATAAGACGCAAAACTGGGGGAGAAAAGTGGGTGCGTCTTATACAGCGAACACAGTTTTAAAAATAATTAAAATTTCATACTCACCCGATACCGCGATCCCGCGATGCTGCGTGCTTCTTCTCTCCTCTCCTCCTGCGTCTTATACGCCGAAAAATACGGTAGTTCAGTTTTAACTTGTAGGAAGTTAGGTGGATCTGCATTATAAAGTTCACTAAAGAACATAAAGTTTAGTCCATTCATTTTGTCTCAAACAGAAATCAAACAACTTAATTTCAGCAGAAAAATTGATTTACTTTAGCAATAAGTCGCTTTGGTCAAATGTTATCAATAGTCCTACCACCCAATTAGATAAACTAGGAGGGAATCTGGTCCTAGAGTCCTGGTCCTAAATCCTGTGAGAAATCTATTCAAATAGTGACCACTGGTCGTCAAAAAAACTCTCTGGATTCATCCGCAATCATTAGGTTTTATTATCTTTCTTACAAAACGGCATGGAGCTGCTCAGTGCTGCTGCCTTCAGCTTCCTCCCTTAACCCCCTTGCTTAAACATGTTCAACTTTTGCCACTGAAAATGATCTTTTATGATTGTTTCCAGCAACAAAAAAGTGACAGATGAATGAGTTCTGTACACACAGCCCTGTTCTTTTCTAAGGGGAGAGGGGAGAACAAGCAAGTGGCAACCCACTGTTCTCATTTGACTTGTACAGTGGGTGTTCCTAGATGGATCCATGAATGACGTTTGACAACTGCTGTACACATGTCAGATTCTCACCCAAGACAATCTTGAAGGTTCATATCGGGCGAGAATCATCTGACGTGTACACAGCCTTGCTCCCAAATTGAACCACTCCCTGTACTCTGCACAAGACATTCCTGGCCATCCTAAAAACCTGGCCTGTACTTTGGTGGGAAACGACGACCCAACCAGATCTTTCCCTCCTATCACAAAGTCTAAGCCCTGTAAGAAAACTAAACAACCACTATTGGTTGCCAAACAAAACTTCCTGAACTCCTTCCACAGACACAGTTTTTTAGAAGTAACATTACCTAAATGGGGGGATCCTGCCATCCATAACCCACCCTCGGAGTTCTGCACAATTGATAAACCATGTCAGGTTTTACTACATTTATCACAGAAAGTCATATTTCTTACATAAATTGATAGAAAAAAAATTTTATTACAACATCATTTGCATGTGATGTTTTTTCTTAGGAAATTCTCAGTGAGAAACAAGCTGATGATCTACCTGTGACTAACCAATTCATTAATGGGAAAGTACCATATTAATATTGTGTGCTTTTTATGAAACTCTGCCAATAATAAGAAATTATGATACTATGGGATGGTTGTTATAGCAAAAAAAGCATATTGGTGGAAATATTCCTAGGTGTGAATTATTTTAAAGGTTTACCTTAGGAAGCATTTTAATAATCCATTGTTTCATGTGGGTGTGGTAGCAATGAAACAAAAATGTTTGTATACTGCACTGGGAAAGTGTATCATATATTATTTTTGGAAATCACTATAATTACATAACATTGTTGTGAAAGGGAGATATACATGTTTTTACTTTGTTATTTGATGGGTGTGGACCTTCTATCCGAGTCTGAACGTATAGTAGTCATGATGAATTATGGCATATCTTACATTATCAGGGAATTAGTACTGCAAAAAACTGTTGAAGAATGGCGCCACTCAAATAGATTGTCAGGGCTTGGTATTCACACATCGATGAGGTCTTTATAAGTCTCCAGGTCAACACATTTAGAATTAAGCTATTAATGACAGATCCAAGAAACAATATAAAAAATGTAAAACACTAAAATAAAGCAGATCTTTGGGTTGCAGAAAAAGTAACCATGCTGGTCTTTGAGCAGATCTTCGGGTTCAGTTTTGCACTGCACAGCTTTTGTCTTGAGCACTCCCAGCAGCTGGCGATCTACTCCACTGTCTGACACTCCCAGGATTTGGATTGGACCTCAGCAACCTCACAAATAGTGCAGGACCACTGCTCCTGCAGAGAATGTGGTGACATAAACCTGTTTGCTAGGAGTCCAGTCTCCCACGGCTGAGCGAGGGCTTAGTATAGGTGAAGACTGCAGCTTTAGACTGGGGGATTGGCGTCTGGTGAGTCCTGGTGCTGATATATGGTGCTGCCATAATTATATGAGCTGACTTTTATACAAAAGTTCACGAAAAGAAGTGCAAGCACTTATGTTTGTTTACCTTTGCGCTGCAACACACTGTACACCGGTACCATGTGTTACGGTGAGATGGTTACCATGGGTGGGCAATAAGGTCCATTAATCTGCCATTTACAATAGTAATGCATGCAATGTTGCACCATACAGATTTTAAAACTGAGTGTAAAGTATCTAGCTACTTTCCAATACTGGTTCCACTTTTCTGTAGGAATTTGTCTTTGGGTTATTCATCACTGAGACTTGAGATTTTGCTTGTTATTTTGCATATTGTGTTTTATCTTGACCTATAGGGAAGTACAGACTTACTATAAAATAAGTCAAATTCTACAACCATTCCAGAACAGTTATCATTCAGTGCAGTGCACCATCTGCTGTGTCACAAGTGGAATTACAAGGAGTAATATTATATGTGTAACTTCTGTAAGATAATAGTGACTTACAGGCATCACTATTGAAGAAAACTGAGCCTGACATCACTGGTAAGAATGACATGTGGGTATTAGATATACAAGATAATAATAATAATCAACAGGTACATATAACAGAGTCCAGTAATAAGCAGATACTCAAATGACAGGTCAATTCTCCAGTACCAGGTCACAGGATTAGAAGTCAATTCACCTGTAACAGGACTGTCATAACAGGCTGATTTACCAGTAATAGGTATACCAGTGGCAGAAAGATTGTCATGTTTAATGTTTGTAGTGTTCAGCATGTTGGAAGGATGTGATATTTTAAGTTTTCCTGCTCCAGCTGTCACTCTGAGGTTAAAATGCAGTTAAAATAAGAATCAGGATACAACATGAGATCAGTACAAACTAGCAGCATTTTACCATGGCATTTACCGCCAGCAGTAGTTACAGGCTGTAGCTGCTGCAATTTTTAGGCTTTCACAGCTTCAAAAGTCTAGCAGTTCCTTTTTTTTCCTCGGATATATAGGATAATGAACCGTTCAGTTTACTGTTAACATTTTTTGCAAGTGGTTTAGAGTGATAAAATATGATTGCTACTAGGAAAGATGCCCTTGAATGAGATTAGAGGAAGAGAATTGTAGAATGTTTGTCTACATCTGTGTAGGTTTTTTAACCCCTCCAGATTGTGAGCTGTCAGTCCATATATTCTGCACCCTAACCCTCTCTATTGTTATTCAGTAACTTGTTCTATGAGCCTTTAGACCAGGGGTAGGCAAACTCCGGCCTTTAGGGCAGATACGGCCTAGCCAGTAGTCAGTTTTGGCCTAACTCCCCCCTGGTCGATCCGGCCTAATCCCGGCCGACAGGGGCCGGCAACCCGCGGCTCTTGAGACTCCTTGTTATGCCTCCCTTCCCTATTTACCGCAGCCGGTGTTAACAGTTCCGCCGCTGGGGTAAGGGGACATTCCCTCTGCATGGGGATGAAAGGGATTTCCCTTCAGGGTTGTTCTTGGTGGGGGGGGGGAGCCATCAGTGCGGGACTCGAGAGAGAGTCAGGCCTAGTGTGCCTTCTTGATCTCCTAAAATGGCCTAGTAGCCAAAAAAGTTTGCTGACCCCTGCTCTAGACTAACATTCATCCACTCCTACAGGGGTGGCAGTTATCTAGCATCTGTCTTGTCACAGTATAAATAGGCTGACCAGCTATGTGTCCTGCGCTATCTATACTGAGACCAGACATTTACAAGATAGCTGTCATTGTGGCAGTCTCCCTGAATAATCTGGGACTGGGATCAAATATTACGAGACATGATTCTCCATTGTTGGCTGTCCCATGAGGGCCTGGGTATACTAGTTCTTATTGGTTTACTTTCTCTGATCCACTCTAACAATAGCATAAAGTTTGCCAATAGGGTGTTCCCTATCTTTGATATTCCCCCTGAAGAAGCAGATTTTTTCTGCAAAATGAGTTGGGACTTTGATGAATTTAATTGGAAATTTACCAAAACTTGAATGCTGTATATATTTCGATGTGTATATGTTTGTAAAAAAATGTTTTTAATATTTAATCAATAATTATCATTTTTAGATATTTTAAATAAGTGATAAGTAAGCCACACAACTCCTTACTTTGGCCTACATCCCTTTTGGGAATATAGCCCTTTTTGACCATGTTTGTACAATTCCTTTTTCCTGAACATGCTGCTATAGTTTGTTTCAGTAAGTATGTATTACCCACCAAAATGTGGACTTCCTTTGTATTTTCCTTAGGAAATACTTTCTCAGAAATGGCAGCACATTAGATGAATGAGTTTAAAAACATGTAAAAGAATCAATGGCAGACAAACAGATATTAATAGCAAAACTCAAGGCAGACTGTTACTAAACTATTCTAGGTAAATACCACCTGCTAATCTGGACATACGTTATTATCAGCTTGTGTATTTCCCAGTTTGAAATATCTGACTTCTTTACAATACAAAGTACATTCCTATCGCCCACTACAATCTGGATAGTTTTTGCCAGAATTCTTTAAATTCCTCCGATGTTGTCATTCATTGAATTTTGATTTTCTGTCTCCTGTAGAGACTGGCTGGATGTGATAGATTAAAGGGGTTCCATCTTTACAGGTGACATGCAGTATCTTCCAGCCATATACAAATTGCTGTGGTGTAGAAAATTATTTTGGGTACATTCACTGCCCCTTCAGATGGAGTGGAATGCTCGACATTCCTTTTGTTTTAGTTCATGTATATATGTATGCATACACATTTATAGATGGTAGGTTACTAAGGTTCCCACCCGACCAGGATTTTTACTCCTAATTCCCAAGAAATGTATTTACAAACACAGGGTCTCTTGTCTTCCTGAGAAACATACAAACCTGGATTAAAGCATCTCCTGAACTTTGGTATCCAGATACCATTATTACAATAATGAGTGGGCCCATCTCAGAACAAACTGGTTTGAAGATAATAATGCCTAATAATGGTGGAAGACATGGAATGGATTTGGAGCAATGGAGACGTGATATGCAGTGAAGGCATTAGGCAGCTGCAGGGACGCTGTATGGAGGTGGTACAAACTGGAGGGGAAAACCGCACCCTACTGGGATACAAACGTCACATATCCCCAGAGGCTGCAAACTGCTCCTTCCATACCTACCCAAGATTGGGCATGCGGCTTTCCTAAAATGTAAAACAAAAAATTGACTTTTTTTTTAAATCTTCAAGAAGCCACAACACACGATCTCGTATCTGTATATTGCGAGACCAGGGGATATGGGCAGAACCCAAAAGAAGAAGAAAGATGATGATCATCCCATCCCATCTGTACAGGACTTAGTTTTAGTTCTGCTTTAAGGGACATCAGCAAAGCTTTGATACACAGTACTTACAGATTCATTAAAGCTCTCCAGGGCTGGAGAGGATATACTGTGATCAGTGAAGTTGGGTGATCCAGCAAACTTGGAATGGATGTCTTCAAACTAATTTGCTATTTGTTAGCAAATGTTTTCAATACTGGACCAGATCCATTCCAGGTTTGCTGGATCATTCAGCTTCACTGATGAAAGTGTATCCTCTCCAGCCTTGGAGAGCTATAAAAAATCAGACCCACTGTCTTTAGCATAGCATAGTGAAACGTTTACTTTGTAGGCTAACCATAGACATTGTACATTTTGTCTAATCTGCTTCTATTTCAGGCAGGTTTTTAGGAGCTCAATGCATGCATAAAAGAAACTACCCTAAAACCTAAAAATCTAATTTCCTTCTAATACTTTTATTATGATTTCACAAAGCACAAAGCGTGACAACCTGTTGGTGGTTTAACTCTGTCCCATATACCAAAAAGGGAAACTAATTTTCTATGGACAACCCCTTTAAATTGTACATGATCTAATTTGGAATTTAGATTTTGAATAAAAAGAGCAAAAATAGAAATCAATTCCAGTAGCAGAAAAATCGGGTAATTTCTGATTCCTTTTCATCTAAAGATGGCAGACAGAGGTCGGACAGGGTGTCAGTGAATCACAATGAACTTCTGACAGGCATAATTAAGACTTTTCCAAACCTTCTGTTCTCTTGTATTGTCACAAATGGCACACAGTAATTATGGTCGCGGAGTAGCCAATATGTTTGTGATGTTACTGGATTCAGTAAAAAGTTTAAGTAACCCATCAGAAGAACCACAAATTACCTCCTGGTGACTCAACATGGGGCTCCCTTCGTACTGAATTAGCCTGCAGGATGACAAATAAAGAAAACAATGTGCATACCAATATAGTAATGTACAAATGACAAACTCAGGATTATAGTGTGGCCTTGTCCTTTCAACATTGGCTTACGGTATGTCTATTTTTTATTGTGTTACCTGTACACCTACGGAGGTCATTTGTCTGTAAACAATTAGTAAAGGTTGGAAAATCTGAATTAAGGTTGCTTTGGAATAAGTCATGGAGGATAAAATTTGAAATATAAAAATACTGTACATAGAGTTGGATAAGTTGCCGTAAAATGTATCTATAGTAATTCTAAAATGTTGACATCCTGTGTTAGTCTTCAGTTGTGTCCCAATATTTATGCACAACTCCCTCAAATCCTAAACCCAAGCTGTTTATTTCTTGAGACCAGTCCACGATGATATTACAGAGGAATATCAGATCCTCTACTTTAGGCTATAATACTTCAGTGAATAACAACTAGGCATCCTGACTCCTATACGGCACTCACATTTTACTGATTATGTAACCCATTGCCCATTTGTTGCTAGTGTATTGTCATGACTGTATTGGTTAGAGGTTTTTAGCAGCATGGTTGGCCCAGAGGTTAGTATTCTGGCCATTGCAGCACTAGGTTACGGGTTCGCATCCAGGCCAGGGCCCTCATCTGCAAGGAGTTTGTATGATCTCCCTGTGTCTGCATGGGTTTTCCCAGGGTACTCCGGTTTCCTCCAGCATTCTAAAAAATTGTCATTAGACTACGTTAATGACGCGTGGCTATGGCATAAGATTGTGAGCCCCTTTTAGGGGCAGTTAGTGGCATGATTGTGGACTTTGTAAAGCGTTGAATAATATATTGGCGCTAAATAAATACTGGTTAATAATAAAATTTATTGCTTGTGTGCTGTCACAATTGCCATATTTACATTGTGTTATCTACATATTACTATGGTGTCTGGGATGCTGCATGCTTATCTTTTATGCTACTTGTGTATTGCCACATTTTCTCATGTATAAACATAGGTTAGTGGTATGGTTTATGTGAGTATGGGACCAAGACATTGTTAGTTTATAGTACAATATTATTACTACAAGCCTGTAAAATCAAATCATACCCCAAAAAATGACATTTCTGCTTGATCCTCAATATACCACTATTCGTTGAGACTTGAGAAGGTACTTAAGTTGGTAGGTATGGGTATGCAATTTTAATCCAGCATAGTCATGGTGCTGCTTAGTGGGTTGAAAAGTAAAACAGATCTTTGTGCGTGTGTGTGTATTTAATTTTGCATTTGTATATTTTGCATATACCAGACAGCAGTAGAGTGAACAGCAATTCTCAATCAGGGGTCATATGGGCACAATTTTCCAAAATTGTTACAATTAAACTACTTTAATCCTACTGTGTGGCTCCAGCCTAATGAGATGACAGCACACAACAAACTGGATAATCTTATTTTAAGCGAGAGAAGAATACACTAAGTCTTTTCTTTGTTTAACATTATAGATGAGATTACACTCTCTGCCTTTATGATAAACAATAAACATGTGGGAAGTCGCATCAATCATCAAAAATTCTCCAAAATAGGTAAAACTAGATTATATATATTATTTATCACATTTATACATTTTACCAATTTGCTATTGTTATGATTGTCATTTATTGCCATCTAGTGGTTGAAACCTAGAACTTCACCCTCCACTTAACTTAGAAAGTCATTTACCCATACTGTTGTCTCAGATGAATAATGTATGTATTTGCTTTTTAAAAATACTTTCAGTAAATTACATATTGGTCTTAATTGTTGCTGTTACACTTGCAGGATTAGCCACTTCAGGGCAAAGAACAACATTCACATGTTCAGTGTGTGATGCATCATTAATTAAGCATTCATGACTTTTGAGGTTGAAGAAATGTTTAAACAGGCCTGGGTACTCTTTGAGCTTATTCCAAAAACCTAGAGTAAGTGCAAGGTGTAATGAAATTTACATTGATTTATGAACAACAATTATCCTTAAAGGAGAACTCCATATTTAAAGGTTGTGTCAACAATTCAGACACTATTTTGTTCTCAGTACACTGCTGGCAACCATTGTCATTTTTTACAAATGAATCAACTGTAGTCCAGTGCAGAATATATACTGAATAATGAACTTTAGACCCAAAGATCAAAGATCTAAGATCTAAAACATTATTCTAAATCACATTATTTATTCTTAAGTTTGGAGAGCATTAGAGTTAAAATTACAGCAAGGTTATTTGTCTGTCTCCCACTAAGAAGATTTTCCTTTACTTATAGGTAAAAGTTCTAAGTCTTGCATACTCTGCGAAAAATGAGTTTTTGTCTTTGCTCCCATTGCAGAGATTTCCTATTACTTCTTAACAAAATGTTACCGGAAATTTACAGAACCAATTGTGGTCTAAAGTTCACACACGTTACAAATGACCATGCCATCATTGGACATATAATTTTGGATTAACCAAAGTTCACTAATCTGAGCACCTAACCTAAACTATCTGTATAGAATTGGGAAGGCCATTGGGCTACATAGTTGTTGGATATTTTAGAAGGTTGTACAGCTATATTTTACCTTGCGTGGTGAACTTAAATCTTTATCATTTCATCCAAAACAAATTAAGTAACTTTAGCTGGCATTGGGCTTTTAGTATAAAACCACTTATTTAAATTAACTTTAACCCCATCTAGAGATCATTAAGAATATAACTTATTCATTTGTGGTAAATAGATGAAATGATCTGATATCTTTTCCACCAAATTGGCCAGATGACCAGGAAAGTTTGTTTTCTCATCCTCTGAACAGGAACAGCTGGAGATTTGAAAGGTATAAAAATATAATGTAATCATCAGGTGAGAATAC
Source organism: Pyxicephalus adspersus (assembly GCF_032062135.1). Taxonomy (NCBI): domain Eukaryota; kingdom Metazoa; phylum Chordata; class Amphibia; order Anura; family Pyxicephalidae; genus Pyxicephalus; species Pyxicephalus adspersus. The sequence goes on along the minus strand of NC_092858.1, from coordinate 44,569,620 downwards.
GCAGAGTATGTTGGAGTAAAGGACAATATACTTTTTAAGGTAAAGGCTTAATGTGATATTTATTAAACATTATATGCATGTCTTATGTATTATTATTGAGTAAATAAATGAACATACAAACAGAAACAGTTATTCAAAATTGTTATCTCCATGTTTATATTGTTAGTTAAAAATAGTACTCATTTAAGAAATATTTGTATAAAAAAAATTGCCAAACAATATGTCCACAAAATGCTGAAGTCATTCTGTGAAAGCCAAATTACTTTTTATGGATCTCCAACTGTGAGCTGCACACTTGGATCTGAATTTAATTGTTGCAGCTATACCTTCCTCGTTGAATGGTATGGTCCAAGAAGGTGAAAAGCTAAAAAAGAACTTTGTTCCTGGAATGCCTCTCCTGTTCTGCATTGTTAAATGTATACCATAAATACGCTGGAGGTGTGTGCAAACACAAAAGACACAAAGTCCTGGCCCGAATATTAATACTCTAACAATACAAAGACAACTGAATTTCTGCTTCTTTTTTTGTCCAATCTATGCCCCGTTCTCCATTTGACCGGAGTTCCTCATTACCCTTTCTCTTGTATGATAAAACTTAAATTGCTGGCATTAAAAAGGATTGTTTTTATAACTCAGCTTTTTGAGACATAAAGAGACATCTAATATTGTAATAATGTTTGGCCACAAGAACTTGCTATACCGATTATACTTTCATTACCTAGGACAAAAAAAAAACGTAGGCCATCAATAAATGTACAAAAAAAAATGAACATACACAATTCACTATAGTTATGTTCTTTTTAAAAAAAAGCATATAAAGTAGCAAAAAAAATCAAAGTCTGAGTTATATTTCTGAGAAAATGCACTATGAGGATGTGAGTCCCGTCCCTCAGAGCCCTAGGTAGGTACGTGGATAGGAAACATAGTGAACAATGCCATAAAATGATTTCCCCAAGTCTGCAATACAATAATTTAAAATGTACATTTTATTGACCCTAAATGACTATTTACATTACCAGGACATCTAAGGTTTTCCCCTTTGGAACATATAGGTAATCAGCTGTACTAGCATGGTAGACCCTTTATCCACAGTTTCTTTGTTTTAGTATATTAGGATGATTTACAGATGTTTCCAAATATAGTTCTTCAGCCTACAAAGTTTGATTCTGTTTTTGTATTGAGAACACAAGTATGTTAACATTGAATTGGCTGCTTCTGCTGCTTAATATTAGTTAAATAAGCCTTGGAATTCTTACCAGGTGGACTGGGTAGTACATGCATTTTTGTAGATCTATACATTAGAATCAATAAGTTAGGATGAGGTTTACAGGGACTGTTCTAGGCAGCTATGGCTTGGAAAGTTATGTAAGTTAAAGTTTTTGCCTATATAAATTATTCTTAAATCTTGTATTATGATACTCCACAACTAGAGGAATTTGGTCTCAGATCCTTAACATTTGCCATTTAAATTGGTCTTTTGGACTTATCTTCCACAGGTTTAATACTATTGTATGTGAAGAACCCATACCTTAGGGCAGGGGTGTCAAACTCGAATCACATAAGGGGCCAAAATCTAAAACACAGGTTAAGTCAGCACTGAACTTTTCATTAAGATACAATAGTCTTAGTAGAAGTATAGATCCTTCCTTACTCTGAGACACCATATCACACCCTATCTTCATGCATTAATCATGTTCTGAAAATAACAAGCACTGTTCAAACTTATTAATTAACCGTCTCACTTTGGTAGCTACCCGAGCACAAGGAAAAGCATCGGAAGAGGAGGCAGAGATGCTCTGACAAACAGGAAAGTGGGCAAGATTGTCCTGTTCCAGGTGGTACGTCCATAAGAGAAGTTTACGCCGGAATGCTGTGATCATATCAGACATCTACGTGATGACTGTATCCCTGCAGCCTCTGATTCTGTTAAATCATACATCATAGCATGATCACAAAGCCAGGTTGGATCTGACAGTTCAGCTTTCCTTTACTTTGCATGAAAAGAGCAATTTGTTCCCAGAGCTCAAAAAATCGCTTGAGAACTGTTCTCCTGCTCAGCCACCTTACTTCTGTGTGGTATGGCACCTTTCCATGCTCTGCACCTACCTCCTGTAAAAACAACTGATTCTGGGCACAGTCACCATGGGCCACATTATGATCTGGCTGTGGCATGAAATGTGTGACCCATTCTTCTTTCTCAAGACAAAATTTGAATTTGGAAATCTTTCAGGGCTATACCTGTATTAAAGCTATCACTGGTTATATTCCATTCATACAAAACCTGTCTATGACTGACCATATTTGGAGTTTGTTTTTCACTTTGATGATGTAATTTTTCCGAAAATATAAACTATTGCCTTACTACAAATAACAAACAACTAAGACTGGCTTGTAGGGTAAGTGACCTGTGCAGTCAAACAGCAAGCCATTGCAACCAGCTAACAATGGTCTGCAGAAAAACTTGATTGGTAATGTGTTTGTAAAGCTGCCCCTTCAGGACACACATTGATTATCACCACCATGGACAGGTAGTGGGTGGAGCAGAATAGTGTTAAAAATCTTCACGGAGAGGTGAAAAACCTAAATGCTATCACCAGAATAGAAATAGAAAATTTTCCAATGAGGACATTTTTTCCTCATATCATTGGGCTAAGAAAAGTTTTCCTTTATTTTTCAGATTTCTTTAACATAGAAATATATTTCAATACAATTCTATGAAGTAAAGGAAATTCTTTTCAATATGAAGAGGCTTTACCTATTCATTACTCTATCCACAATTAAAAAATAGAAAAAAGTTGCCTTTAGATTTGCTTTATATTATGAGTTGTAAATAAATGAGTTGTAAATAAAATAACTTTAGGTAAGTTTTTTAACTTGTCTATGAGGACTTCTATTGTCACACAATTGGTATTTACCACCACCATGATGGTATTATACTATGAATCCCTGGCTATATGTTTTCTAGCCCTCTTAGACATAATAAAGCAGATGGTATTTTGCAGATATTATCAAATTAGCAGCACAGAACTTCTTGATAATGGGTACCACTTTTTCTCTTGTACGGTAATGTATATAACAAAAAAGGATATTTGTATGCTTTAAATATCTAATTCTACAAAATTAACAGTAAAAATTGCATTCTTGTTAATAATAAAACTATTTTACATAGTTTCCATGCCCAGGATTACAGTGACCACCTTTTCAGCTTGGTCCAAGTTCTTCCAATCTGCTTTACTGGGAAGATGTTTTATCTTTTCCTTCTTCTATATCGGCTTTTTCTAAATATAAATAGAAAAGAGGATAAATTAATATTTTCATAATCTCTTTTTGTAGATCAGATAAATAAATGCAGCAACAAAGTCATAAATCCACTGACAATCTGGCTTCTTTAAAAATAAATTTCTACGTAAGGCATGGTCTTATGACAATTTGCTAGGGACAGATATTAGCTTATCACCTACTATCAAATTTGCCCCACACCCTTATTCTTTCTATGTGGTTGGATTGGATCATGGGTGAAAAAGGAGACTTGTTACAAGAACTGCTTGTTATAGCAAAACAGTTTATACAGCAGTATACTGCCTGGGGTGCTATATTGATGTGGTGCTAAATAGCTGGAAATCAAAGTTATACAGGTAGTCCCCAGGTTACATACAAAATAGGGACTGTAGGTTTGTTCTTAAGTTGAATTTGTATGTAAGTCAGAACAGGTACATTATTTTAATAAATGCAATTAGGACAGATGTTTGTCTCATCAGATGTAAAATCCTCACTGTGAGTGAATCACAAACAAAGCAAAAAAAAGTATTTGTGGAGCCTAGACATTTATTAACTTCTGGAGCAAGCTGTCCTTTGATATGCAAAAATAAACAACTGCAAAGTTTGTCTTGTTCATTAAAGAGTTACAAAAGGCTGCAAGGAGAGCTCAATCCTTAAAATCACCCACAACCTTAGCTGTGTTTAGCAAAAGCATTCTTCTGCAAGTCATGCAAACTGCCCCTCCCCCCTGTCAAGTCTCAGTCCTGGACACAGGGAGCAGGGAAGCCCAATCCTATGTAGGAGTTGTCTGTATGTTGGATGGCCTTAACCGGGGGACTACCTGTATATAATTTTGCATATTCTTAATTTATTAGAGTCTAAGATGACATATACAGGTGATGTAGGACAAGTACCATACACAGTGGTGAACTATCGCCAGTTGCTTGCATTTTGCATTATTAGGAAATGTTAGCATTTTTCACTGAACTCTATAGGTGCGGACAGTTCTTTATATTTCTGCAATATGTAATGTGCTAACATGGTTATTTTCTCTCTGGCATATCCCTGAAACACAGAATAAAATGAAAATTTAGTCTCAGTAAAATTAAAAAAGAACACATGGGTAACAAGTATCAAACTACTTTGTATTATCATTACATCTATACAATCTGCCAATATTTAAATGTCTAATAGGTAGAACTGTTGATGGTGTAGTAACTGTAAATCTAAGCAATATAAATCAAGGCACATTACTCATTGCTGAGTTTTTAAACTGACCTTCAGTGCTGGAGAAGAATTCTTGCTCAGTTTTATTCAGTTCCTGAAGAATCTCTTTGATGCAACTATTCAGGTCAAAGGCGTATTCCTTTTCATTGGAATTGTTACACTGCATTTTCCTAATCTCCCCATCCTGAAGGGCTGTAGGTGCAGATGGTGCATCCATCAAGCCTTCCACGGCCATATCTTCATTCATATTTTCGGAATGTGAAATGGGATTAGGCAAAGAATCTTCATCCCATTGTTTGTCGGCTTCACACATAATTACAGTTATTTCCGAGTCTGATGTGTCTGAGCTAGTAGTAGTCACACTTTCATCTTGTACCTGTTCCTCATGATAAACAGATTTAGTCACTGATTGGTCTATATCTTCATCTGTGTCAGAATCAGGGGCAGTGTGCCGTCTGATCCGTGACACTGCCTCTCTTAGGTCTTTGGCATAGTAATTAGGCCTTCTAGTATATGGCTTTACTTTTGGCTTTACTGGGAGTGTTGGAGGAATCTCAAAGCTGTCATGATCACTTTGCCTTCTTTGTGGCAAACATGGATAAGAAACGTCACCTGACATAGCAGGGCTGCTGTATTGTGCACAATCCCTGACAAATGTATTTCTTTTTTGCGTTTGTCCCTGGTTCTCTGGTGTAGTCTCGTCATTTAGATCCAATGGTTTATTTTCACTGTCCTCTTCAGTCAAAGATACAGCATTTTCTTTGCAAGAGCCCTGTGTTATTTTAGTATCTACTGTAGACTTAATGTCAGGTTCTTCCGTAACACACATCTCCACAATCTCGTCTGATGATGTACAGGTTTCCTCAATAAGCATTGGTGCCTGAATATCTTGCTGCTGATCAGTCAAGGCCATTTCAAGTATCACATGATCAGGAACAACACTTGGGATCTGCTGGTCCAAGTTATTTTCTTTGGCAAAGCGAAAATCTAATTCTGTCATTGGAGATGTTTTCGTATACATTTTCAGTTCTTCTACATTAACATTATTTGCCTCAGGTTTCTTTGGTTGGATTTCTGAATTCTGATTTTCAGGAATGCTTTTTGTATTCTCTGCACCTTTTGTACTGGAAAAGGGAATAATTGCTTTTGATTTCAATTCATCAGGATTTATAGTGGCATTACTATCTTCAGATTCTTGCATAATTATGTTAACATCACAATCACCAGATACTTCTGCTACTTCCTGAATCCATGGAAGCCCTTTACAATCCCACAGTATATATTCAGTTCTGTTATGTGAAAAACTATTTTTGTCCAGTAAGTTATTTTCTTTTTCATTAGATCTGAGATCTATATATACTTTATCAGACTTTGGAACTGACACATTTGCATGGCTATAATCTTGGGTTTCACTCAGAGGTTCTAAGTCACCAATAGAAAGACCTAAGATACGAACAGCTCTTGCCGTGAGGCTTGGAACCGCCCTTTTTGTGGATAATTCCTTAAAATTGTTAGTGTCAGAACATTTCTTTTCTGAGAAGGATTTCATTGTTGAAAAGGTTTTTGATCGAGGTAACTGATTTGGTATTGTCTTATTCTTTCCAGTTACTGTTGAATGTTTCTTAGTTGAAAGATCTTCTTCTTTTGGTGGTTCATCATGTAAAAATGTAACTTGCTCTGTTATTGGTGGAAAAATGTATTCTGCCTTGACCACCACACATGTTGCATCAATGACAAAAAAGCCATCATTCTCCTTCGAAGACTGAGCCTGATTTTTGTCTAGAACTTCTTTTATTGTATTGCTTCTTCTACCCAACTTATTGCTCTGTTCAGCCACAGGTTCAAAAAGATTTTGTGTCTTCTCTGGCTTCAGCTTATCTTCACCCCTCCAGCGACTGTGATCACGTCCCCTGCTTGGCAAAGTATTGATCTTTCCTTGTTCTCGCCACTTAGGTGACAATGCATCTTGCTTAAAATTGCTTTTGCTCCTAGAACTTGGAAAAGGTGTGTCCCCTGGCATGTATGTCTTCATATGGTCTTTATTCAGTGGAAGAGTATGACTATACCAGCCATACTTACTTGTATATGGTGTAGTATTTGAATTAACTTTCAGCTTTGATTCTTTACTAGATATAACTCTCAACTGTCTTTTCCACTTATCTGATTCATAATTGTCAGGTTCTATAATGTTTTTGTATATTTCTCTTGATGTTTTATCAGTGGACTGAAATATACCACTTGTGTAGCTGAAACCTAATTCGCGTGGAAGTTTTACTCCATGCAGTGGAATTGGAGGCCGATCATCAACCTGTGGCATTTGCCTTTGACTATAAGATGCTGTATTCTTTTTCTTGATTCCTTGAGGCCTGTCATGAGTTCCTTTGCCAGTTACTCTTAGTAATGTGTGCTGCTGAGTTGTATCTCTTTGTAGAGGAATGCCAACTGTCCCATAGACCATTTCATCTGTGTGTAAGCCTAGGTCGTAATATGTCTTCTGGATTGAAGGCACATTGGAAATAGCTGGAGAATTTCCCCCTTCTACAACTTCATATATATGATCAAGATAGTCATTAGAAGTAGATCCTACCCATGTGCTACAAGCTCTTGGAAGTTTTCGGTCCTGCATAACATTATGATATGTGGCGTTACCTTTAAGTTTTCTCTCCACCTCTCCTCTGTTATCTCTCACATTGCTATGTAGCAAATTTATTCTAGGACCTTTCCATTCATTTACACTAAACCTTGGCAATTTTTCTCTACTTTCTTGGAAGTCCTCTCTTTCATTTAGCATAATGGAGTCATTTGTTTGCTCCTGGTTAAGTCTTTGAATACTGGTTTGGTTATCTTTGCTCAAAGGAATAGTACGATGAGGGTAAATATAAGAGGGTGGGGGAACATAAGGTGGAGGTACCTTTCTCTTCCTTACTTGTGGTACGTTCTCCTTTAATCCATCCAACTTGTGAACCCTATAATTCATAGAGTAAGTTTGATCATTGTGGCCCTCATTAGCTTTCTCTTGTGGTGCCTCCATATTGACTACGTCATTTGCCAAGAATTTTGAATGTTTTACAAACTTGGACCACCAAGTTTTCTTTTCATGAGCTGCAGCTTCAGTGGGTATCACTGGTGATTTTGTTTTTTCTGTTGCAGGCAGATTTAGTGTATTTTTTTGTGATAACATTTGATTTTGCACTGCCTTCGGAGGGTAAGGTAAAGGTTCCCATTCATCATATTTTCCTGATTTTACCCTATTCTCTAGCCTAATTTCAGGTTGCCATTCTCCATAAACAGAATCCATTTTCATATGCTTCTCTTTTTTCTTGTCTTTATTTGCAGGCGAAAGATTTCCCATTTCTAAATCTCTAGACAGTTTGTGTCCTCTTCTTTCACGCTCTAAAACGTTTCTTGTAGTTATGTCCAAGTCATACCAAAATCTGTCTCTTATTCTAGGATCAGCATTTTGTTCTAATCGTCCCACTGAGGCCCCCTTAGTTCCTAGTGGAAGGAATTGTTCCCAGTTTGTGGAATCTTGCAGGACTGCACTCTGTGGCATTCTAGATGGTGACCATTGTCTGTATGTCAACTGATTGTTCCCTGGCCCTCTGTTAACATTCAAGAGATATAAAAATGAGGTTAGTATCATGTTAGTATCAGGTTAGTATCAGGTTAGCATCATGTAACAAAAAATAATCCTGTAGTAGACATATAAAATGTTCTTTAGTCTTTAAATAAAGTATAACTAACGGCTCCAGAAGAATAACAGTTAAATCTTCCTTCATCTTTCCTGATTGACACAAATCAAGGAGGATTTGTGCTTTCCCCAGGCACTGCAGTCTACGGTGGGATGATTGTGGCACAAGAGCCTATGTTTAATAGTTTTTAAGATTAGGAACAAAGATTATACAAATAGAAACATTTTTCAGTTTATACAGTGAATGTTTTAGTTTAAAAAGAATAATAGAGACACTGATATTAGTTTGAACAGTGTAATATTCCCTTTTCTTAACTTTCTGTAAAGGGATAACACAAATATGAGAATTTTTTCATGTTTTGATTTGGAAAAAAATGTGCAGTGTTCCCAATGGATTTGTGTGTATGGGAATAAAAGCTATTATAAGGGTTTTGAGCATTGTTTACATTTTAAAACACATTGCTATTATTCTGAACACAGCTGTATGTGTCTTTATTGTTTTTTTTAATGATGTTCCATTCTTGGTATTCTCCAATGCAAGGTTAAGGCTGGTTGTTTACCAGGATCAGGCTAATTTAGAGATCACATCTGACAATCATATTATTTGCTGTTACTCCATAGACCCCCCCTTTTTGGCAACCCTTTGTGGGCCTGTTACAGCTGATTGTTTAATACCTAACGGGAGGCAGACTGAATGGGCCTAATTTAATAAAGATCTACAAGGCTGGAGAGGATATGTCCCTACTCAGGACTTTCCTTTACATCTATATTCACTGTCATTGATTATTTATCATGTATACAAAATGAGAGTGGGGCTTTATGTATATAATTTCAATATATATTTCATGTGCAAACATTACTGGGAATCAACCATGTTGCCCACAGCGCCTATGGATTAAGCATTTTTTTCCCACACTATATAAGCAGAGGGGCCTTCCTGGTTCTACCATGGTTTGGACAGGACTCGTTTTCCAAACCTAGTGACTATCACATTCTTTTTAAACCATTCTTATACATGTACAGTAATTATTTGAAATCTTTTCTAAATGCATTTATGGTTGTATTACTCTCTGCCTGTGTAGCAGTGTTATTTTAGGCTGTGTTGTGCTATGCGTGCTTAAAAGAAACCTCTATAGGCTGTTATGTTGATTTAAAACTTTAACACGTTTGGAGACACTGACAAGGACATGTATGCTGTTCAACACTTCTAATGTAAAATGATTCATGATGTATAATGAGCCACCCTGTGCTGTAGAAAGCTGAGACTACAATTGTAAATACTCACATATAGGATACACAATGCAAAGAATCATGGGACATGTAGTTTTCTTATAAGCAGGGTGTAGACATATTAGTTGCCCTCTGGTGTTCATCTAGAAATACAGGTAGTCCCCGGCTTACATACGAGATAGGGACTGTAGGTTTGTTCTTAAGTTGAATTTGTATGTAAGTTGGAACAGGTACATTATTTTAATAAAAACAATTAAGGCAGATATTTGTCTCAACAAATTAAAAGGCAGCATGGTGCCAGTTACTGTATAAAATGCTCACTGTGAGTTAACCACAAACAAAGCCAAATATATATATATATTTATGGAGCCCAGACATTCATTAACTTCTGCAGCAAGCTGTGCTTTAATATGCAAAAAGAAACAACTGCAGAGTTTGTCTTGATCATTAAAGAGTTACAAGAGGCTGCATAAAGAGCTCACCCCCCTAAGGCTGGGTCTACATGAACGATTTTAAAAAGCATATAAACGTTCCTACCACGTTTATATGCGTTTTTATGCACTTTTACAAGCGATTTAAAGCTTAACTTTAAAACGCTAAAAAACTTTTATAAATGTTTGCCTATGACGCGTTTTACTGCGAATAGCCGCGATTTTACATAAGCGTTTATAAAAGTTTTACTTTTAACCCTTTCAGGGATTGTGAAAAGGGGTACATAAAACCCCTTACTCATTCCCTGAAAGGGTTAAAATGTAAAGTAAAGTAAAGTAATTGGACAAGGCTTTAATGGTAAATTATTTTATTAAATGTGTGTGTTTGTGTAATTAAACTTTTTCTTTTTTTACAGGTTATCTCAATGACAGGATGATTTCCAGGGCTGCAATCATGACATGAGCAAAGGCCTGGAAATCCTCCTGACAGTGAGAGATTGCAGGGCACTAGGGGTTAAATGAGGACAAGCCTCTCCATTCACCCCTAGTGCTCTGTGATTGGCTGAGGTTTTACGATTCTCAGCCATTCAGCACTGGACATGAATGGGGAGACTTGTGCCCATTCATCTCTAGTGCTCTATGATTGGCTGAGAAATAGGAAACCCTGATGACAGCTCAAGCATCATCAGGATTTCCCTTTCCTTACCCAATCAGGGAGCAGAGCAGTCAGCGGAGCTCTGCTATGCTGACAGCTCCACTCCCCTGATCGCTCCCGCAGCCCTAGAGGAGCTGTAGTATGTGTTACAGATACAGAACATGTCACAGCTCCTCTGGGGCTGCGGGAGTAATCAGGGGAATGGAGCTGTCAGCATAGCAGAGCTCTGCTGACTGCTCTGCTCCCTGATTGGCTAAGGAAAGGGAAACCCTGATGATGCTTGAGCTGTCATCAGGGTTTCCTATTTCTCAGCCAATCACCCAGCACTAGAGATGAATGGGCACAAGTCTCCCCATTCATGAGAAATGTAAAACCTTAGCCAATCACAGAGCACTAGGGGTGAATGGAGAGGCTTGTCCTCATTTAACTCCTAGTGCCCTGCGATCCCTAACTGTCAGGAGGATTTCCAGGGGTGTGCTCATTGCAACCCTGGGAATCCTCCTGTCATTGAGATAACCTGTAAAAAAAAAAATTAATTTTGTGAATGTTTTTGATTTAATAAAATAATTTGACATTAAAGCCTTGTTCTATTTTTTACACATATTTTAACCCTTTCAGGGAATGAGTAAGCGGTTTTATGTACCCCTGTACTCATTCCCCAGGGTGGGGTGGTGGAGATCTGGGAGTCTCCTTATTAAAGGGGGCTTCCAGAGTCCAAAGTCCTGCTAAAATTGTTTATAAAAGCCCCCATTGTTTTCAATAAAGCTTTCATAAAAGCTTAAAAACGCTTGAAAAGCCTCCATTGAGTTCAATGGAAGCGGTTTCAAGCGTTTTCATGCGTTTTCTTGCGTTTATCCAGCGTTTTAATTTTTTAAATGTTGCAAGCAACGTTTAAGATAACGCTCAAAAACGTGCCTGAAGGAAACGTCCTGGTGTAGATTAGCCCATTGGAATGCATCGGGACTTCAAACATGGGCTTTAAAAAACCTCAGGTTAAACGCTGGGGAAACAGTCTGTGTAGACTAAGCCTAAGATCTCTCACAACCTGAGCTGTGTTTAGCAAATTGCCCCCCTACCCCCTTCAGGCTTGGTTCTGCACACAGTGAGCAGGGAAGCTATCTATGGTAGGAGGAAGCAGGAAGTATCCAGGAGGTGTCCCTATGTTGGTTGTCCTGAACCCGGGGATTACCTGTATATACATCTCACATTTAATTGTGTGTTTGTTGATATTTTTCTTTTTAAAGTCTTAATCTGCCGACTGTGACTTCCTACGTTTTTTTTTTTTGCTATACTATGTTGAGTCATATTACACTGCAGGCCAGACAACCAGCATTTTAAAAAGGAAGTCAACAGTAAACACCTTTTTTTTTTCTCTCACTATAGATTACCTTTAAAGTGTCCTCCAAACAAAATCCACCAATTTAGTTTGCCCCCCTCCTCCTTCCTAAAATGCCACATTAAACATTGAAAATCCATGGGGAGAAAAATGTATTTCATATACTCTTCCTTACTATTAGTAGTGCAGGCGGTGACATCACCATCCTTAAAGCAACATTACATAAATGCTAAGTACTACAAATCTCGCAGGAAGGAGATGGGCATTACATTCTGCGGATTTTGCCACAAGATGGAGATATCACCCTCATCTAAGTGCAGAAGGTAAAAACTGGGAAAAGTTAAATAGGCTCCTAGATTGTAAACTTTTCGGGGGCAGGGTCCTCGCCTCCTCCTGTATAACTGTCTGTATTAGTCTGTCATTTGCAACCCCTGTTTAATGTACAGTGCTGCGTAATATGTTGGTGCTATATAAATCCAGTTTGATAATAATAATAATAATCATATCTAAATATGTTCCTTTACTTCCATGCATTACTGTTGATCTCCATGTAACATGCACTTGATGATACATGTTGATACCTGCACCACAGGTGCAGCCTGTAACATGACTAAAAAGTGCAAATGTGAAAAGGGTCTTTTGGGTGTAAAGAAACAATTTTTCTAATATAAAATATATTTGTCGATGCAGGAATTCTTGCAGGTAGATAAACTGCTAAAATGATTTGGATTCAAGTTTTTCTAAATATCTAAAAAGTAAAAATAAATATAGATATTGGAAGGGAAATAAATGTGCTCCTCAAAACATAAGTATTAGTGGTAAGAATATAAAAAAAGTTTATAAAACAAGGCTAATAGTATACATGACAGCTTCTGCAGTGCTTTAAAATGTCATTTGTTGTGTTCTGACCCCATGAGCAAATTTATTACAGTTAATTAAAAGTTACTTTTAGTGCAGTTTTAGAGTATACAAGCCAGCACCCGCAAAGGAACATTTGACAGTCAGTGGAATCTTACCTGGTCTGCTGCTTCTTCCATAGGATAGTGATACATTTTCTGCATTTTCAGGCTGCCTAGCTATCAGTCCTCCACCCAGGAGGAAACACATTCAGATCTTTACATCAAAGGGCACCAACAAATGAAACCTTCCATTGTCATATTTAAAATGATATAAGCAAACTAGCAATAAAACATCTACATCTAAAACATAGCAATAAAACACCACTACACGCACCCATAGCGATATGCTAAGACTCATAATGCTAAACTACTCCCGGCTGCTTAATGTAATAATTAAAAGACGTGATAGACAATCAATGTCATATACAGTAGGCAGTGAGTAAACAAAACTGCATTGGGGTCCTGGATTCTAACCCAGCACAGACCCTGTTTGCAAAGTTTGCATATTTGCACAGGTTAATTTAGGTGCTCAGGTTTCTTTCTTACAATCTGAAAATATATTGGTTGGAGAATTGCCTAAACATGGCTTTAGAGAGTAAAAGGGCTTCATAAGTACAAGTATCATTGTTACATAGCCAAATGTTAAAATATATGTAAACCCAATAATAAAAATCGTGTAAAAGCTTTACCATGATAAAGTCATTTTAGAAAACATTTAAAATAATTTTTCAAGGCACAGCTTCCACAGTTTAGGTCTTTGTTGCTTTGGATGCTATTTGCCAGACTCTCATGTTGACTCTCTTCCTTCAATATCATGAAGAATTGACCTTATAAAAGCAGGCAAATAAATAATTACCAATGTGCTTCAACTTCTTCATCTAAATTCCAGACATCTTGCAAGTTCCTGACCCTTAGATCCCAGGGATCTATATAATCCCTTGTACAGTTTCTAAACTAATATTGTAACTTCCTAATATCTTTTAAAATAAATGACCCGTCACATTGTTTAGAGTATTTTTTCACAAATAACATTTTATAGAGTACATAAAGAAAAAGTAGACATTAAATATAAAAAGGGAAAACTGTATTAAAAAAACTGCAGTAAATTTGACATCATGATGTTCACTTAACATTGCTTGTTTTTCCTTGTGTGGGTGTTGAAGTGTCACTTGAAGAATGTCACCTAATTCTAGGGAGGTATTGCTATTCAACAATTTTTTTTAGAAACAATGCATGCTCAGTACTGGGCACAGTTGTTCCAGATTTCTTATGATGAATATTGACTAAATGTGTGGATGGAACTGTTTTAATAATGTTTTCCTGTAGATTTCTCAGTTTTTCAAACCCTCTGAGGATGACATACCATACTGTATGTAAATGTTGTACATAGGTAATATCAGGTGCAAATAATGCATAATATATGACCAGACTCAGTACTATATTTATTATATATTAGTATACTATACTCTGTTCTCCCTAGCCCCTTTTAGCTGGGTGCACCACCAGCACATTTCAGTAACCACCTGGCTGTATTTGGATGGTTACTGAAGAGTTGGGTCACAATACAGGGGCTGCCATCCACCTGCAATTTCTTCCCATCCTGATTAAAAAATGTCTGGGTTAAACACTGAATGACAGATTACTATGTTGCTTATATAGCTGGTTATTTCCTCAATATCTGTATTCCATTAGTCAGTCTCTGACTTGGCTCATTCATGTAGTGCCACCATGATCTATGTTTTATAAAGAAAACCAAACTGATCACATCTGTCTCACTGAGTTCTATAAGAGCTTACAATTTAATTACTTTACTATAGGCATACACAAACACACACATGCACTGAAAGCTGATGACTCTTAAAAAGAAACAGATAGCAAATGAATAGGACAAGAAACATGAGATATAAATCACTGATGTGGTAATGCTGCATTCATACTCCTAATCAGACAGGAAAGGTAAGAGACGTGCTTTTCCTCCTCTATATCTCCCATCAAGTCCATTATAATGGACACCATTAGAGGCCAAGTATCAAGTAAATATTTTTAATTTGTATTTAGTCTAAGGAGTATAAGCAAATCTATTTTTTGCTTGCATTTTGTTTTTTGTTTTTTTGCATTTTTGTACCTTTCTGCACAATATTAAAAGGTTCAACCCTTAAAGAAGCATATACTGTAACACCTAACCTGCACCTTCCCTACTACAATTAAAAGTGGCTTATTGAAATAACCCTAAAGTATATTGTAGCTATGTATAGATAGCTAAAAATCATTGTATTTTGTTTTAGTTGTGTTGGAAAGATGTAGAAGCCCTGTCAAGTTTTAATTGCCATCTGAATTGCCATTGGGGAGATTGACTTTATTTGTCCAAGGGACTATTGACACCAAGATAATGATATCACTAATGGAGGGAAATCCGAAATTGTACAATTGTCATCAGAACAATAGTTGAGGTTAAAGGTGCGTACACACTTCCAATTTTTATCGTTCAAAACGAACGACGAACGATCGATTGGGCAAAAAATTGCTCGTAAAAAAGTAACCAACGACGCCGACGAACGAGGAAAGTCGTTGGAAACGAACGACCGGACCGGCGGATCGGATTGGACGACGATCGTTGAACATCGTTCGTGTGTACGGTCGTTCGTTGATCGTCCATGGGCTGAGCATGCGTAATGAACGAACGTTCGTTCACTTTCCTGTCGTGCACATAGTTCCACTATCGCTCAAATGATCGTATCTATTGTGTGTACAATATCTACGAACGATCGTGTCGTTATCTCTATGTGCAGGATCGGTGCTATACGATCGTTCGTAGATATCGTGCAGGATCGTTCGTCGTTCGTTTTCCAACGATAATAATTGGAAGTGTGTACGTAGCTTAAATCTTAAAAATGTTGAGATGCCTAAAAGGGAAATTACCCTCAGGTTTGTGAAATTTTCTCTCTTGTTGAGTTTCTGGATTAGTAAGTGAAGTGATATCTTCCCAATGGGACACAGACAGCAAAAAATAATCTGGAAAAAGGAAACCGAACCTTTACTTATAAAAAGAAAACTTTATCTTTATGTACACTTTAATAATTTAGGCACTCCAAGAACCTGTGTAAGAGGTTTCTTAAATTGGCTTACTGTTTAGCATCAGAAACCAATAAACTCTGGCAAAATAATAAAAGAGAAAATGTACACAATGGGAATGCACGCTTATACAGGTAATGTTTGTTTATGAGCCAATATGTAGTGATTGATTGTGATTCCGAAAATTTAGGTCAGTTAGAGAAATATTTGCATTTATTTGTTGTCATACATTTCTGGTTAGGTTTATTTAGTAGAAAAATTGTAGCTAACAAGCCACTGGACCTCATTCCCAAAGCTATATTACAGGAATAATGTTGATCACAATTGATCTGATTTACCTGAAAAGAAAAGCCATGAAAATCAGTATCTTTATCCTGGTGTGCACAGATTTGTGCATTGAGCCTGCAGTAACTCCTAAAGAGCCTCACCTGCCAGGAATGGTGCCATATTTCCCTCTGCTATAGGCAGGCCTCCTGGCCATGTCTGGGATTTCTCTGTATGCATCATTGTTCCTTCCAGGTAAAGTGCTATATTGTAGATGATTGCCTGTCTGCCTTCTGGGGTTTGTGCTATAAACCCAGGAACCATCAACGTCCATCCACCTGCGACTGTCCATACTAGGAAAATGTTAAGAAACATACATAGTAAGTGTATAAAGAGAGGAAAACTATGGGGCATATTTATAAATGTTTTTGTACCAACGGTTGCATTGTTGACTCAGAGGTTAGCACTCTGGCCTTCACAGCCCTAAGATCCCAAGTTCAAATCTTGACCATGACACTATCTGCATTGAGTTTGTATGCTCTACCTGTGTTTGTGTTGGTTTCCTCCCACATCCCAAAAAGATGCAGTGAGGTTAATTGCCTTCCCCCCAAAAATTGACTGTGTTATTGACATATGTCTTTGGAAGGGACATTAGATTTTGAGGGACAATGAGAGGACTTTGTAAAGTGCTGTGTAATATGTCAGCGCTATAAAAAAAATACATTCATATTTGTGCAGAAAAACAAGACTTTTTAGGCATAAAGTAAAATTAAACAATTATTATTTTAATAGTAAATTATTTTTAAAACCACAAAACAACTTTGTACAATTGCATATACATCATAAACAATGTCACAATATACATCACAGATTCTTTTTCAAGGTGTTGAACATGAATCTCTTTCTAACATGTGGACTCTTAGTAGTTCTATTTTTACTGAAGCGTTGAATGAATGATGCATCAAAATATAGAGACTACTGTAAACAACACTGATAACAAAAACTGATAGAATACTTTTTCCTATTTCTACAAGCGGATCCACAGCAAGAAATGGAGAAATGATAAGAGTAGAAGGGCAGAAGCAGCAGGTGTATTTAAGGAGCAGCCAATTGATTCAAGATGAAACAGAAAAAAGAAAAATCCAGTAGGAAATGTACGGTTTGCTGAACAGTACCGTGCAGCATGCAGGACACCATTTAGGACAACTAGCAATCTTGGAAGGAAGCTAAAAATGACAATCTGGCTTCCCTTAACATGGAAAGCAAAGGGCATACGCATGACTCCCTAAAAAAATTGTGGAGCCGAGATTACTGAGGGAGGTGTTCATTTTTAAGGTATACAGTGCATAATTTAGGCAGGAACAGCAATATTAAAAAAAAAATCCTAATGATTGCATACACATTTAATACAATAAAACAAAAATATTATAACATATACCGCATGAAAATGTGGTTGTGGAAACAGTAATGATTGTGACTGGGGTACCAAGATTGTACATGATACTAAGCACATCTTGAAAAGCAAACTTTTGTATCAAAGTAATGAATGTTTATTCCAATTACTTACCTGGATGAAAAAACATCTTTTCATAACAAGGACAGTTGTTAGCCAGACATGAAATGCAATGAATTTTCAGAGCAGGAAGCACTCTCTGCTTCTTCTATAACATATTTTTGTTCCTAAATTCTCAAATTCAATCTCATTAAAGGCAGTGAACCTTCGATAACTAGAACCTTTGCTGCTAGAACTTATGAAACATGGAAAACAGCTCTGTAACATTACATGCTATTCACTCACCTGCTGATAGTGAGGGAGCTGGAGATGTTCATTTAATTAATATCATATACCAAGAAACGAGCACCAGGTTACACACAGCTACCCAGTGACCTATCAGTATTCAAATAATACATTTATAAAAATGCATATACATAATACACATGAGCTATTTACTCACCTCAGTTGGGACACATCCTAGAATGATAAAGCTGCTCACACGGTGTCAGTAATATTCACTGAGGTTACACTTGAACTTCTATCCTCCTCCATGCTAAGGAATCCTAATAACTGCTGTGATGTGTGGAGGCAAACAACCTAAACAAGGCTTTTATTACTTGGGTAAAAGCAGCAGAACCCCCACACTAGAATAACATGATCACTTTCTAACAAAAATTGTCATTTGGAAGTTACCAGCACTAAAGAAGATAGAAGATAAAATGCGAATAATCTTCATTCAATTGTGTACCCCTCATCAGTGGATAAGTAATAGTAAAGCAACAGCAGTAATAATTAGCATATACCTTTTTTGTGTTTGTTTTGGGGTTTTTTTGGACAATGCAGCCACAGCTTCAGGAGGTGACTCAGATACACGGAAATCCTAAAGAGCTTGAAATAAGTCTAAAGCTGCATACACACTTGCAATAATTATTGTTGGAAACGAACAACTAACGACCGATACTCCGATAATCGTTAACAAAAAAGTGCACAATGACGCTGACGAACGAGCATTGTCACTGGAAACAAATGACCATCCCGGACGATCTGATTGAGCGGCGACCGTTCGCAATCTATTGTGTGTACGGTCGTTCAGTGATCGTGCATAATTGTGTAAATGAACGTTAGTCGTTCATTTTCTAACGATAATTATTGCAAGTGTGTATGCAGCCTAGGAGTAGCTCATATCAGAGTAGACCATATCTTCTGCTTGTTCATTTAAACAGACAGTAATCAGATGCAGCCAGTAAGGATTCCAACTAGCTGCTATAGGTCAATGTAATCAAGATGAAGAAATCCTAAGGCCATAGATAACAAACAGGTATGAGAAAAAATAGTGCATCCTCTTTCAGTTCCAGGGTTTTGCATATCAGGAACTAGGAAAATAGGAAAAAATCCTCTGGTCTTTAGCAGTTCCTCAAATTAGGTAAAGACATCCTCAGATGAACAACAATACGTAACATTTTACACCGTGCTTCTTTAACAGATACTAAGTAATAATGCAGAAGCCGGAAGTGTAAAATTAGGTACACCCTTACTACCATAATAAGAGATAAGAGGGTAAGTAGCAGCCAAGTGCCGCTAAGCAAATGCACTGATCATCAAAAACCTCAATGAACTGAAACAATGTTGTAAAGCAGAGTAGGACAAACTTCTTCCACGATGATGTGAGGCTGATCAGGTCAAACAGAAAACTATTGCTTCAAACCGTTCCTACATAGGGTATACTTTGTTTTTACACATGGATTCTCCATTTTTGCCTCATTTCTGGTAAATAAATGTTGACATAGTGGAATCAATTCTGTTGTTTTTTTTACTTGAGGTAAATTTAAATAATTGTAGATCCTGATAAAGAACATTTTTTTATAAAATGTTGTCCTGATATGTAACATCTAAGCATTGAAAGAGGGTGTACTTTCTTTTTCTTATGACTGTATATCAAACACAAATCGTTAAAGTGGTGCAAGAGCAGGGTGGGAAGGATTCCTAATTCCAGGCCCAGCATCTTCCTAAGGGCCAGAAGCCTATTTAGCACACCCTGTGCTAACCAGTAGGTGCTGTAGGTTGGTCTGGCTGTGGGTCAGTCTGTCTGTTGCAAAGAGGAAACACTTGTTTATGCTAGCCAGAAGGCTGAACATTTTGTTTATGGACTTTTTTTTATTATCATTGATACCAACATGTGTGAGGGACGGTTGTTTACTTTTACAGAAAGGGAAAGAGCCCTAAAGTGAAGATGATATGTGGTGTTGCCATCCTACCGGTTGACACTGATCCCTCTAAATGGGTAAAAACGATGTCCTGACAATTACACAATTCTGTCACACTTTATATCTAGTCATTGTAACACCACTATTTCTTGATTCGCATTTGCAGATTCACCTCTCCACGTTCAGCCTGCTCACTGAAAAAGAAATCAGTAAGGTAATATTACTAGTTAAATTGTATTTACACATTTTTTAACTTGTTATTGCTGTGTCTAGAGCAGGGGTGTCCAAACTTTTTGCAAAGAGGGCCAGATTTGGTGAGGTGAAAATTGGTGGGGGCCAACCACTAACCAGGGTTGCAGTGGGTGTGGTCTGCGTGGGTCCTGCACAGCACACGCCCACCAGGGTGACGTGAGGGAAGTCCGGTGTCAGTGCAGCGTGCAGAGCCCGTTCTTGCAATCAGGGTGAGCTTGGTCCGTGCAGGTTCTGCATAGCACATGCCCACTATAATGACATAGAGGATTCACTGTGATAACAGAGGCTGCGGGCCAGTGGAAATCTGAACACGGGCCGCAACTGGCCCCCGGACTTTGGACATGCCTGGTCTAGAGGATGATTCACCCTTACTATTGGTTTGGTGACCATTGACCCATTATAAAAAAAATCTTGGGAAACTCCAAATTTTAGAGGGAAATTGACCAATGGGTATACCGATTCCATAGCAGAAGAGGTTTTCTTTTTTTTTTTCGGGGACAATCAGTGAAGGGAACTCAGTGACAGGGAGATTACCAATTCCCTACAAAAGCTTTAAAAAAGTTCTGGCTTTACTTTAAATGTCCAATGAGCAGGCCACTTTTTTTACTAAATTAGAAATCAAGTTTGTTATAAATTAAATCACATTTATATGTCTATTACATAGACAACTTTTATTCAGAACTATTTAAATTCATAAGATACCAGTCAACGTCACAAAGGGAAAACATAACACTGAGTAATATGAGGTTAGATTAGATACTTTAATATTTTGGATGATTGGAGAAAAAGTACTGCCCCCCTACAATCTAATGCAGTGTTTCCCTACATATTTTACCATGGGGGGGACCCTTGAAATAACTTTCAGGTCTTCGGGGGAACCCCTGATATAATTACTATAGCCACAGCTCAGTACATTAGTGTGATGATCGGTAGGAACAATGCCTCCTACATTACTATCCAGTGGGAAAAATATCATCCTTACAGATAGCCAAAAAATTATTAGTATCTATTAATCTCACACAAAATGCTCAAAGAAACCCCTAGCAACCTCTGGAGGAACCCTGGATGAGAAAATATAAATATTTAGAAATATAAGTCTGCCTGACACCCATATTTCCATCCAGCAGATGACCCCTCTTTGCCTGTAAATACGTTAATCCACACTTGCACATGGGGTTGATTTGTAACCCCTCTAAATCCATCTTCAGTGAAGCTTGCAGTAATTAAAAGGTATATTTTTTTTTTCAAAGCAAATACTGGTTTTGTTTTCTGAATTCATATATAACAATCTCTCACACACAATGGTAAATACATATTACGTATTACAAACATTGATGAGGAATTTGAAAATGATCTCTAAGCTATGTAGGTTTAGGGTATTTTCCTAGCTTTTTCTTTACATCTGTTTGTACTGTGTAAATAATGTAGAGCAACTTTTAGAGAACTGGAAAACAATTTTATGATGCAGGATTAGCAGCAAATACTTAAAATTCACACTCACCTGTGAACTGGATTAAGCTTCTTACAACACACGACCCCAATATTGAACTATCCTCATAACTCTCCTCTGTTCTGCGTCCTATTTTGGGGAATGTCACTTGGGTGCTGCTGCTCAGCAAAAGACACTGTGCATTTTTTTCAAAATGTACGGAGCTGAATAAACAGGGATTTACCAGCACAAGAGGTGCCCATAGTCAGCAGATTTCAGCTGGCCTGTACTCCAGCACAACAGAGAAAACAACTCTCCAACAGATACAATAAAACTGAATAGAAATTAGGCTTGGTGCTGGAATTTATTGCACTTTACATAATGATTACTCTACATGGTAGCTACAACTCCACATATGGGTAGCAATGGCTCTATTTTTGGTTGTCTCTTAGCTGGTCTCCACAGGTTTATAAAGTAAAGAAATTGTTGGCACATGATGTTTGTAATGAACTTCTTGGAGGTTATGGCAGGGGACCATGTCCTTTTGTGTCAGCAGCAACCATGTATTCACCTGTTTTAGCAAGGTCAGCATTTGGGACCAGATGCAGTGTACAGATCATAAGGTGTACAAAATAGACACAAAGTAAAAACACAACAGTTGCACAGATAAAACATACTGGAGGTGACTTACAAAGACTGGCACTTGCTTGGAGAAATCCCTGAAATTCCGTTGGGTGTTTGGGATTCTCTAAGTTCTCCAAATCAGTTTTGTTAATGTTTAGTCTTCAGAAACCAGGCAAAAAGCCATCACTATTTCAAAAATACCCATTAAAATATACATCGATCATTGAAAATATTAAAACCAACAACCTAATATGGTGTGCCACCCCCCGTGTCCTAACAAAACAGCACTTGTCAAAACATGGATTCTACAAGGTCTCTGCAGATATTCTGTGGTATCTGGTACCAAGATGATAGCAGCAGAACAATGTGAACTCTTACTGATCTAAGACCACGCATCTTTCAAGAACAGATTGCTCATTTGCTGTCTATTATATACAACACCTTGCCAGGTGCCACAAAATAATCAGTGTTGCCTATTTCACCTTTAGGAATTATAATGACTTGGATGTTTGATGTAAAAATAACAGCAATCCACATGCAAATAGCTGTGTTAGCATTTTATGCTTTGCTGCATTTCTCTTAGACTTGGGACAGAACACTGCGAATGACTTACTTCTGGTCCAAAGAACACTTATGTGTAACTCCTATGTAATTGTTAAGGTGTGTTTAGGATTATTTGTTTTTGTATAGTTGCTGCTACCAGAGGACTTGTAAATTTATTGCACACATTCTTAGTATGTGTTGTGTTGTCTGTTCTGGCCTTATACTTTTTTACAAAATATGATACTAACAATAACAGACAGAACATCATTTGATTATTGGTGAATATTTTGATTAATCAAATTCCCAGAAAACATTTGCATTTGCATTGTTTTGTTGGTAAACATCCATTTATGCAAATGCATGTGTTATACCAGTGAAGAATGGTATTAGTACATTTTCTCAGTATCTCTATTTCTAAGCCAAACAGCAAATTCATCCCAAGCAGTTGTTTAACTATGCTGAAATAATGCAGCCACAGCTTCTCTCACCTAACCTGGGTCCAATTCTTTTTATGATTTGACTGGCCAGCTGGAAGTGGGCACAGGAGAGAGCGAGAGATGAAGTGGCAGCTATAGCACAGGGTAGAATCCTTGTCTTTGTTACCCTTGTTCTTGTGGCGCAGAGTTTGGAAAACACTTTTTACAGAGATGTTATATCATTTATGATCCTAATAATATAGGCGGATTATGTCTGGATTTAAAAAAAAAATACTATAACAGCTGTAATATAGATGTATAATTATAAATAATTTACATGTTATAAATATAAGTTATAAATGTATTAGTAAGGATTGTGTGTTGGGTAGATCGTTTTATTTTCTGTCTTCTGTTGGTCAGGTGACATCCCTGTCCTCTACTCTTGGCAGCAGTGGGAGCTTCTCCATGATGCAGAGAATGGTTTCAACAATGGTTTCTTAATATGCCAGCTCTTGTCGCTAACATTTAGACCAAAACTATCACCTTTTTATCACAAAGTCTGAAGCCTACAGCAACCAATCATTCAATTCATTCTTTTTATACAGTGTTTTCTAACAACTGGCTGCTATAGCAAACCGAGACAGCTTTTCATTTAAACACCTTGTTACGTAAGTCCATGTGTAAACTTAAGACATAGAGCCAAGTCATCTATTATTATTATTATTAACAATATTAAACAGGGTTTATATAACACCAACATATTACGCAGTTCTGATCATTAAATGACAGACAGATATGGACAGTGACACAAGGTTTTATTAAAATTCTCCAAGGTTGGAGAGAATACACTTTCACCAGTGAAGCTGGGTAATCCAGCAAACATGTAATGGATTTCCTAAAAGTCAAGCTATTTGTTAGCAAATGTTTTCAATCCTGGACCAGATCCATTCTAGATTTGCTGGATCACCCAGCTTCACTGATATAAGTGTATTCTCTCCAGCCTTGGAGAACTTTAATAAATCAGGGCCAAGAGGAGGAGAGGACCCTGCCCCGAAGAGCTTACAATCTAGGAGGTGGGGTAAGTATCACTCAATATGGAGGTAGGATAGTTGGAAGTAGTGGGGGTTTTAAAAGACAGAAAAGGTACTCCCTTCCCTTAGCCTCATCCCCATTCACCTTACACAAAAGTTCCTACTCCTTTTCTATGGCAGTCTATGGAATGCCAGGTCTGTTGGCAATAAATGAACCTCTATACACAATCTTCTCCTCTCTAAATCTCTACATTTCTCTCATTTTCTCTCTCTCAGCTCTCACTAAAACTTGGCTTTCCTCCTCAGACTCTGCCTCTACTGCTGCTCTCTCCTATGGAGCCCTGCACTTTACACTTACCCTTAAACCTGGAAACAGAGATGGTGGTGGTGTGGGTCTTATTCTCTCACTTAACTGTACATACAGAGTCCTTCCTACCTGGGCCTCTCTCATTTTCACTCTTTTGAAGTCCCCTCTGTCCGTCTTTTCTTCCCCCATTGTTGCTGTTGTTTACTTTGCCTCTTGGCTCCCACACATTCTTTCCCATGACCTGGCCACCCTCATCCTCGGTGACTTTAATGTTGCAGTCTATGACCCCAACCATTCTTCCTCAGCCAAACTGCTCTCCATTACCTCATTGGACATAAACGGCCCCACAAACATCACCGGACACACTTTATACCTGGTATTTTCCAAACTCTGCAACCTCACCCTCCTTGAGAACTCGCCATTTCCCCTTTTTGATCACAACCTTATCACCTTCAACCTATCATATCCTGCCCCCCTTTGCCACACCCCAGGCCTGGTCAGTGGCAGAGAGATATCCGTGAACCTTGACTACAAACTAATTCTCAAACTGCCTTACGTCCCTAACCCCCGCCCTCTCTTAAATCACATCTCCGGATAAAGCTGCCACTCTTTTTAACCACACTCTTTCTCTGGCTTTGGATAAAGTTGCCCCTACCACCTTCCACTACCCCCATCCTGCTAACCCCCGTCTCTGGCACAACAATCTCAGTAAACATCTACAAAGCACTGTTCATGCAGCTGAGCGCAAGTGGAGGAAATCTGGCCTCAGCGCTGACTTCATGGACTACAAAGCCAGAGTAAAACACTTTAACACTGAACTCACTGTCACAAAGCATAATTATTTCTCCGCTGTCATTTTCTCTCAAGCTTTCCAACACATGCAACCTCTTCTCTCCCATCTACTTTAGAGATAAAAGACAAAATCAGACATGATGACTCTGCTCACCGAGCCACTCCAACCATATTCACCCTTTCCAACAGTATGTCATCACTGGCCTCCCTCAGCCCTGTTACTGTGAATGAAGTCTCCTCTCTTCTCTCATCATCTCCATCTACTACCTGTCTGCTTAAACCAATTCCCTCTGATCTACTCCGTGCTCATTCCTCCACCCTGGCCCCCGCCCTAACCGAACTATTCAACCTCTCTCTTTCTACTGGTATCTACCCCTCCGCTTTTAAACATGCCATTATTCCCCCTATCCTGAAGAAACCCTCACTAGACCCCTCCATACCTTCTAGCTTCTGTCCCATCTCCCTTCTCCCAAATGTTTCCAAACTTCTTGAGCGCCTTGTCTACAAAAGACTCACCGATTACTCAAGGCAACTTTTCCCTCCTTCTTCTCCTTGATCTTTCCTCTGCTTTTGACACTGTTGATCACCCCCTTCTAGTACAAATCATGCGCTCCATTGGTATCAGTGACATTGCTCTCTCTTGGTTTGCTTCTTATCTGTCTGAGCGCTCCTTTCAAGTTTCTTTCAATGGTAACTCCTCCTCACCCACTCTCCTCCCTGTTGGTGTTCCCCAAGGGTCAGTCCTTGGACCGGTTCTCTTCTCTCCGTACCCCACTCACTCGGTAGTCTCATATCCTCCTTTGGCTTACAGTACCATCTGTATGCTGATGACACTCAGATCTATCTGTCCACCCCTGACCTGTCTCCCTCAGTCCTGGATAAGGTCTCATGCTGCCTGTCAGCCATCTCATCATGGATGTCTGACCGATTCCTGAAACTCAACCTGGATAAAACAGAACTCATCATCATCCCCCCCTCAAATTCCAAATCCCCCCCTGACATATGTCTAACTGTTACCAACACTGTTATTCGGCCCTCAGGCACGTTGTCTTGGCGTCACATTTGATTCTGTCCTCTCATTTACCCCCCATATTCAGAACATTTACCAACAGTACATCTCCAAAATCCACCCCTACCTGTCCCCAGAGACCACCAAACTCCTTGTACAAGCTTTTATCATCTCTTGTCTGGACTACTGTAACCTCCTCCTCTCTGGTATTCCACTAACCCGACTCTCTCCTCTATAATCTATTATGAATGCTGCAGCCAGACTCATCCATCCTTCCCTCCGCTCCTCTTCTGCTGCATCTCTTTGCAGTTCTCTTCACTGGCTTCCATTTCACCCTAGAATCACATACAAGCTCCAGTGCTTTGCCTTCAAATCCCTCCACAGTTCTTGTCCCTCCTACCTTTCTGGCCTGATAGAAAAATACTCCCCTAGCCGCTAATCTAATGACATACTACTGACTTCCTCACTCATAACCTCATCACACACACGGCTACTTTTCTAGAGCTGCCCCAACTCTCTGGAATGGTCTTCCCCTTCCTTTTCGGCTTGCTCCTACTTTCTGCTCATTTAAAAGAGCACTTAAAACCCATTTTTTCAAACTTGCCTACCTATCTTCTGTTTCTAAAACTCTCACTACTTACCACCACTACATATCACCCTCCTATTGTGTGTTACTCCCCCACCTACTAGATTGTAAGCTCTTCAGGGCAGGGTCCTCTCCTCCTGTGTCACTGTCTGTGTCTGTCATTTGCAACCCCTATTTAATATACAGCGCTGCACAATATGTTGGCGCTATAAAAAAATCTGTTTATTATTAATAATAATAACAGAAATTATGGTGATGAATCAGCTAGCCAGTAAAAGAGTCAACCAGTAAAACGTATGATAGGGGCTTTCTGACAGGCCGCCATGAAACAGTCACACCCGGCTTACT
The DNA here is from genome assembly GCF_032062135.1 of Pyxicephalus adspersus. NCBI lineage: Eukaryota > Metazoa > Chordata > Amphibia > Anura > Pyxicephalidae > Pyxicephalus > Pyxicephalus adspersus. The sequence continues at coordinate 44,542,521 of NC_092858.1, read as the reverse complement.
TTATAAACGAATCAGGTGTTGGATGACTTCCAGCCAAGTCTTCTCTGTCAGTAACAGAACTGATTGGTACATGTATGAAAACAAAAATCAGGCCACACCCACCTGAGGTAATAACACTGAGTGACAACTCAGGAAGCCAGAAATAAATCCTTGCTTTTATTTCACTCATGATAAGCATGTTATAATGTGTTTATGTGTTGTGGTGCCCAACAGGAGAGCCACCAAAACATTTAAGGGATCTTAGATAATTACTAAATAGGCAAAAACTGTGACCCGGCAATGCAGATAGACAATAAATATGGGGTGCATGACTAGGAGGAGCAGGAGGAAGGAGCTGTAGATAAATGATCAGATTTGGACATATGTCTTACAAACATTTTACAATGTTTACGATGAAGTGCTTCCTGAAAGGCTGGCAGGAAGTTCAAAATAAAAACAGCAGCATATTACATGAAACCTCTCGACAGGCCGCCTTCAGGACTACAAGAACACGGCCGCTGAGGTCAGAAAAAATTCCTGACCTTAGCAGCCATTTTCTTGTAGAACTGCAAGGAAGCAATTCGACTTGTTTTCTTTTTATTCTCTGGACCTTAGGAATAAAGTATGGGGTGCATGACTAGGAGGAGCAGGAGGAAGGAGCTCTAGAAGAAGGATCAGATATGGACATAAGTCTTACAAACATTTTACGATGTTCTGTTTACCTTCCATTTCAGTTCTCAAAATGTTATTAGGATTTTGCCTTCATTTAAAGGTTATTTTAGATTTTCTTACAATTTTCTATAAGTTAACAGGTAACAGGAAATAATTTTAAACGTCCCTCATGAGTAAAAAGGTTTTGTAGGTTTTACCAAACACTTTATGATGGAAGATGAGAGCCTGGCTAATGTAGCCCCAGCTGCTGTTGCAACTTCTGAAATGGATGGACCCCAGCAGTAGAAGTAAGAGGACAACACTTCCTGAAGCATAAGCCGGGTTTATCAGAAACAACATGACCAGACAGCTCAGGATACCCAACAGGCCAGGAGAAAACGCTGAATTGTTGGACTGTGGAAGGGACAAAAGAAGGAACCACATAAGAGATCTTTGCTATACAATATTGCAATAAATACATTTTATTTCTGTACAGATAAGGAAACACAAAGCTTAATGACAAGCGGCTGCAAAACCAAATCAAATTGTAAGATAAAATTAAATGCAGAATTACTTTCATGTGAATTCTTTGTAAGCCTCCACAGACACGGATCAGTTTTTGGAACAGTAATGAGGGAACATAATTGAAAATTTCCCATAATTGTAGCAATACATTTGCCACACCAATAATACACCTAGGAACAGGCTCCTGTTTAAAAACAAGAAACAGAAATGATTTAACTTACTTGATTTTACTTTTTTTACAGACCCTAAGTACCCAAATCAGCTCCCCGCTGTGGGGAAGTGGAACTAAACATGAAAATAAAAGAATTGTAAGCGGGCCAGTTCTGTATTGTAGAGAAGACATGTTGTGTTCTCTCTGCAGTAAAACAAACTTACCTGCCCTGCACTCAGTCTCCTCTATAATGTACACTAAGCTACACATGTGCAAATCACTCTACAGCATAGTCCCATCTGGCTGCTGGGAAGGAATGAACACCCATGCGCATGTACGGGAGTTGACTGGCCAGGCTGGAATGATTCAAGACAGACAAAGGTATTAAACCTAAAAGCAGATTGTGTGAATGTTGCGTGAAAGGTCCAGTTACGTAAATAGAAAAGTTTATTATGCTGCAGAAGAGACATTTTGTTTTCAGTTTTTTTTACACTTAAATTGACGCAGAGCAGAAGAAAAGCTTTGTACAAAGACTGGGAGGATAACTGTATAGACAATGAGGAGACTAGGGACAAGTTTATTCTATAATATGTCAGACTGGTTGCATATAAACATGAAACTTGGGTTATTATTGATAGGCGAGTAGAGATTGTATCTAAAATAAAGTACCACTCCAAAGAGCACTTACCGCAAGCTTGGTGCCGATGCCCACTCTGGAGCTGGGCAGGCCAAGTCTTTTCCTGCGTACGCCATGAGGTAGAAAACTGACAATGCCATCAATAGGATTTAATTTTCCAGCCAACAAGCTGAAAAAGAGGGAAAGAGAAGATGTCAGGACACAGGTAGACAAAAGATGGCTGCCAGTATTCCTAGATCTGGATTTAAAAGTCCATTTAATCCAAAATTAAAATCTGGTGCTTTCCATAGTTGCTGGGAAGCTGAATCCACTGCTAGTTCCTAAATCCTGTGCAGATGGGGGGGGTGATTAGAAGGTATTGTACGGAGTGAGACATAATCAGATGGAATTGTCACTGTGCAAATATATTTTGGATTGATTGGAATAATTATTTAACAAAAAATGTCTGCGTCCAATCATTTCCATCCATCTGTGCAATTCATGTTATTTCCACATTCATCTGCCAAAGGGCGCTCCTAACTTCCCGTACTGAGCTGGTAGGTGACATGTGTATCTAGTACTGGTGACACATGCATGGAGGACTGATGACACATGTATTTAGGACTGGTGACACATGTACCGCATTTTTTGCCATATAAGACGCACTTTTTCTTCCCAAAAACTGGGGGGGGGGAAAGTTGGTGCGTCTTATACGACAAATGTGTTAAAAATAATTAAAAATGTGTTAATAAAATAATTAAAATAGGATACTCACCCGATACCCGATCCTGCGTGTGTCTCCTGTCCTCGCTGGCTGCAGCGTGTGTCTCCTCCTGGCTGCAGTGCAGAGCGAAAGAAGCCTGCACAGCGCCCCCTGCTGATCCCTGCCCTAACTGCCGTACAGTGGAAAAAAAGGTAAGAACGGCACAGAGTGATCAGAAGGGGAATTTGAA
>NC_092858.1:44472936-44539066 GCF_032062135.1 Pyxicephalus adspersus | reverse complement strand
CTGGTGACACATGTATCAAGTGCTGGTGACACATGTATGTAGGACTGGTGACACATGTATCCAGTGCTTGTGGCATATGTATGGAGGACTGATAATGCATTTATGAGGACTGGTGACTCATATGTAATTCTGGTGTTACATGCATGTTGTTCTGGTGACACTTGTATGGAGGACTGGTGACACGTGTATGTAATTCTGGTGACACATGTATCTAGTGGTGGTGACACAAGTATGTAATTCTGGTGACAAATTATGTAGGACTGGTGACACATGTATCTAGTGCTGGTGACACTTGTATGGAGGACTGGTGACACTTATAAAAAGAAAACTAGTTGAATTGCTTCTGTGCTGTTCTACAAGAAAATGGCTGCTAAGGTCTAGAATTTTAATATGCTGCCTTTTTTTATTTTGAGCTTCCTGCCAGCCTATCTAAAAGCATTTATTATTTGTCTGGTCTGTGATTGACTGGTTTTGTACCCAGTTTACTGGTCTACACCAACATGGCTGTTGATTGAGCAAGTCTGCCTTGAAGGCCATGTTTTTGAAGACCAGGAGGACAGTAATGGATTCCTACTCCTAATGATAGTAGAAGGGAAGAGAAGTGCATGGAGGGCCCTGGAGGGGGCGTCCCTGACTGGGGAGGTGAACCTGAGTGGCCAGTAACACCAGTGTTTACAATTGAGGCTCAGTAGGTTTTTACTAAATTCTTCCCAGCAAATTCCAAACCTATGGGCTGCAATTAATCACTTCCATGGTCAGCCAAGAAAACAGTGTCACCAGTCCTCCATACATGTGTCACCAGAATTACATACATGTGTCATCAGGACAACATACATGCAACACCAGAATTACATACATGTCACCAGTCCTCCATAAATACATACATGTGTCATCAGGACAACATACATGCAACACCAGAATTACATACATGTCACCAGTCCTCCATAAATGTGTCACCAGTCTTCCATACATGCGTCACCAGAATTACATACATATGTCATCAGGACAACATACATGCAACACCAGAATTACATACATGTCACCAGTCTTCCATACATGCGTCACCAGAATTACATACATGTGTGACCAGCACTAGGTTACATGTGTCACCAGAATTACATACATGTGTCACCAGTCTTCCATACATGTGTCACCAGAATTACATACATGCACCTTAGCAGCAGACAAGAATTTCAGACCAGTGTGTCATAACTGAAAAAAAAAGATACTGTCCCTACCAGTGGTTAGCTACCATCATGTTTGGAATAAACTTAAAATGTATCCAGAAATAAATATATTCTCAACGATAACACATGGGGTCAGAATCCTTATTTTTCCACGAAAAGTTTTTTTTTTTCAGACCAATTCAATTTAAACACTCATTTCAAGGTTGAAAGGTTGAAATGCTGATTCTTATCCCGGGGGTAAAGCTTTTTAAATTGAGCTGTTACCTGTAGGACCAAAGAAAATTTCATATGGCAAAATACAGCAAATACAAAAACATATATACAAAATACAAATTATTACAAATTTATTTTATTAAATGGTATACATTTCTATGGTCATTAAATACTGTTTAAAAACATGGACATATGGGAAAACATTTCTGTAGTAAAAATGTCAGTCTTGCCGAGTTCTCCAGGACAGGAAATATAAATTTGGTTTCAAACAAAGGAAACATAACTGCTTAGCAAAGACAGTTACAGAGGAATATTATATAAACAATAAAGTGGCATGTGTCACTCCCATCCGCCAAGTGCAAACTACTACCGGCCTTGTGTAAAACATTGTGCTACAACTCCAATATCAGAATCATCAAATTTGTGAAAAGACCCAACACTTTGTATGAGCCACACTAAACTCCTTCTTAACAGAAAACCTAGATGAAAACTGCATCTTACCCTCAGGCCATCTTTCTTCCCTACTTTGTGGACAGAATGGTAAAAAGTGATTATTGGTGTTATAATAAAAAAAACTCAGAGTTGATAAACTAATCCGCAATACTGTGCAATTCTTCTCTCACTGGATCACAAAATTCACTATCATGAAATTACAGGTCAACCCTTTAGTAATGCCCCATAGTATTGCTGCAGAAAACCGCTGCTGAATCACAGAATGCATCTTTATCATGTTTTGCTGGTGGTGAATCTATTCCCAGCTCCAAATGACTGCTGGAATTTTTTCTCTTTGTGGAGATTATTGTAGACAGAAAACTGCAAAGCTCTTTGTGTGTCTCTATATTGCAGCACTGCAGTGACGTTATTACACTTATGCCAATCATGGATTTTTTGCACCTGCCATAATGAGAGAGATAAACAGTATAAGATCTTCATGCAGACATTTCTTTAACAATAAATATTCAATGATACCAATAATTATGTAAACCTCACCTCCAGCTGTCAAAACCAGACACTGCAGGATGTCGGAGAGGGAAACAATTCCTTTTGCCACATTATTTTCATCCACTACAACCAGTCTGTGCACCTAGAGGATAACATGAAAAATGTGTCTTAAGTATTAAACCCCAACTTCTATTACAAAGACCCCCCAATAACAAAAACAAGATGAGGCCTACTGCAGTCTCTATATATTGTCTCCATCATTCTCTGAAAAACAAAAATGAAACCAAAGCCAGACTACTTCTTGAGGATCTTCCATGTAGGCTACCGACCATGTCTTTTCCAGTCTTTTTAGGAGTGGTAGATTAGACTTCAGATGTTGCAGGTTTAATCTGGCTCATTTATTGTGTTTTGGTGAGAAACCACAATCATGGTGAAATAGTCTATGCTTGCTCTTAGTATACACTGAACACAAGCACTTACATTTCTGGACAGGTGATCATTTTTCAGAATCAAACATTCATACACAGAATACACACCCAAAGTGTTGGTAAGAATTTTGATTTTTCATTTGACATGTTGTAATTTTGTATTGCTTAATATAACTGTAGAGCTAGAACAGGAAAGTAGATGTCATAATTTTTATTGCTTAAGATAATTGTATATGTAAAACAGAAATGGCTGCATAGTTATCTACATCTACCTTGTGATTCACTCAACTCTCCGCAAACTGTTTTGGAGGAGCCTGAGAAGCCTCTTTTTAAGTCTTTTATGATAAATGGCTGACTGTCATGCTGGCCCTCTTGATTCAATACTCTTGGATTTATTTACATAAACCCCACAAAAACAGATAAGAACTCTTGACTTTACTCTTCATTCTTGTTCTGGGTCAGTGTCTCAAAGTCTAAACATTGATCCGCCAGGAAAGATCAGGGAACAATATCAGGGAACTGATGTACACATGTCGGCGTCACGTCACCTTTATCTACATGTTCCCTGGAATAATGGCGATCACTGCATGTACCACCATCCAAAAAAAAAAAGGTTTAAACTATTTATTGGTGGAAAAACAAGAGTATTTGAGGCAACAATTCCTCTTACATAGGGGTCCTACTTTGTTGGTATTTATCTAAAACAATCACACTTTGCATTTACCTGTACCTCATTTTGTGTTCACTTTGTCCAAGTTGTTGCTAGCAAATTACAGCACACTTTTTGTAATCGTCCCCCTTCTATAAAATTTTTTTTTATTTCTTTTTTTTTTTTTTTTACCTCTGCCTCAACGAGCCGATTGATAATGGTTTCAAGGGTTTCATGTGGGTAACATTTAAGGACACCTTCGAAGTAATGAGAGCGATGTCCAAGAGCCTTTGTCACAGTGATATCCAGATTGTTGTATGTTTTCTCAGCTGCTAAGTTCTAGACAAAACAAAAAAAATTATTAGCCCTCATTTATACTAAGATGACCTAAATTTGTCACAGTAATAGATAGGTACTTACAATAACATCAAATTTGGAATAAATATCCACTACACGCCCTGTGGACATAAAAACAATCACTAATTAAAAGCCGTCATAAACCATTTTTTATAATAAAAAAAACTTTTCACCCATCCCTGGGGTACAAAGAAATTTAGGAGGATTTTTTTTTGTGCCAGTTCTCAGGATAAGTTATTTTGCTCTGCCAGTGGTATAAATTTGTAGTTTATTTACTTGTATAGTAAATAGAAACTTAAACAAATATGCACACTTTCACACAAACAGATAAATTGTTGTGAAATTGTTGCCGTTTTGTTGCTGGTTCAGATTCTTTGCAATTGCATTCACAATGGCAGAATCAAAATCTAACATAAACAAGTTTTATGTCATTCGGAATTTTAGCAGGTGGAAACCTGGGGAAATGTCGAAAAGTGTGTGTGTGTGTGTGGGGGGGATAAATGTTTATCTTAGGCCTTACAATTCTGATTACATAATTACACAAATCATAGTATTGTGATACATTTTAAATCAGATAATGTTGCAGGTTATAATTTGTGGTAAATATCAAATGTGCAAAATATGCAATAGTTTTATTTATTATTATAATATTAAATAATAGTATATTATAATATTTATTTATGTAAAAACTATTAAATTAAAATAAATGCATCCAAATAAAGATACATAAAAACTACAATTGGTTTTATTTTATATTAGGTAGACACAAATGTTAAAAGGGATAAAGTTTTTGGCAAATACGTCAAGAAAATAAGCTATTACCAAGGGAGATGCTACATCATTGCTTCCCGTCATGCAGGTATTTAAATAACACATAATAAAACATTAGTTGAGGTCCGGAGCAGCACAGAAATTCTAAAAACTAATCTGCCTACAAGAAGCTGTCCAAAGCAAAGAAACTGTAAAAAAAAATATATATACTTCTTTAACAAGTCTATGAGCACCTTTGTTGGCTATATGTTAGACTTAAAAAAACTGAAGCAAAGAAGCTATCGATGGCTTTGCCTTTAAAACCCAAAATTTGGGAAACTGAAAAATAATCATTCCGATTCCTTTCCTATGCTATTTAGAGTTCTTTCACATGGTGGTCACAAAACTCTTAGAGTAGAAGACATCTGGTTGGTGGAAAATATCTCAAGAGCTGTTCCATCAGTGGGATAATACAGATATCATAACATAAAGCCGTATCTGGCATCCCTAAACCTTAGTTCTAGCAGAAAATCCTTTATCTGATTTCCTTGGCAAAATACAAATATTTTTATCTCTGTGCCTAAATGTTGTTTCTTGCCTTGATATAGCTAGAACACTAATAAAATGTTTGATCCCATAAGATGTATATAGACCCTAACAATGACCTCTTTTTCTTTAGTTCCTTTTGATCTGAAAAGCAAATCATCAAAAATGCTTTTGTACCAGTTTACTTCTTGTGAGCTGGTAACTTCCTGTGATCCCATGAACAAGTAAGGGTTCTGAAGATGAGGAGGGGAAAAGAGATGAAGAGAAAGAATGTGTTCTTTGTAATGCACCAGTAGGCAGGGCTGAGGACAACTGTTTAGGAATTTGGAGCTTTGTTGCTGTGACAAAGAAGAAGGTAGGATGACACTATATATTTGCACATATGATTATTTTTCTGTAAACACACCACTTACACCTAAATAATGTTTACTTATGCTCCTATGGGGTTAAAAACAAGTATTTAGTAAAGTTGTATATATATTTACCAGACTCATCAACAACAGGTAAAGCAGATACACGGCGCTGAACAAAAATACCCAGAGCGACATAGACAGGAGTGTTGGGGTGAACCATTGCAATGTTATCGTATGTCCCAATCTTTAGCTGCTCTAGTGTTTGAGTCACAAAAGCTGGCTTTTCCAGTTCAGACATCTGAAAACAAAAAAACTATTAAAATATTTAAACAAGGAAGATGGAAGGGGTAGCCAATAACAGAAGGAGACTCACAAATAGCTTGAGGAACTTGAGAATCCTTTTATGCGTTAATATATACAGTGTATTTCCGGAGTCTGGAGAAATGACTGGCAGACGATGTATGCGGTTCTTAATTAGTGAAGAGACTGCATCAAATAGACTAATGTGCAAAAGGAAAAAATAAAAAGTTAGTGGAATATTGTAACTATTCATAAAATAGATAAGTATTGAGTCTCACCAGTACATACCTGGCACTGGGTGATATGCTGACCAAAGGCTTGAAAGAGTCTTGTAAATACACTTCTAAAAAAAAAAAATTAATAAATATTTTAACAAGGTTTAGATTTCAAACAATTCTCTTCCACTGTATAGTTATTTGCTCTTCCCATATCTTTCATACAAAAAATGTCAGATATAAAAATATTTGATTTGTAGGTTGACAACTCACCTCTCCATGTTTCTATCTTATGCTCCTCCAGCTCGTAAATTTGCACCTGATAATACATAGAGAGCAAGATAACTAGAAATAACTAAAAATAAAGATAACTAAAAATTCTGTAGAAGTTGAGAGTGAAGCAGTTACACACAAACAAAAAGGCAAATGTGTATTAAATAGCTCAATGGTCAATATGATCGGGTTCTAAAGGATTTGGAGACAAGGGAGAAAGGTGTTGCTTAAGAGCAATATCCTTATGTGAAGCTAAAGTTTCCCTTTTAGGTTGAAAGATCAGGCATATATTTATTGCAGAAAGGGACAGACTATGTCCATTCTGCAATAATGCATCTTACCTGCCTGATTGCTCCATGTTTCTGAAATCAAAGCTGGTGCTCATGCCCAACATCCGCTTTGGTTGCCAGAGAAACCTGACAATCCTGACTTCTCTTGTGTGTGCCAAGGATGAATCAATACACGGGAGTTATGCCATCTCAACATGGCCAATCAAAATAACTGAACATCATCTGAAAGAGGAGGAAGACGGCGGACCTGGGGCTGAAACCTAGATAGGTGAGCCACGTGAATTTAGTTCCACTTTAAGGACTATTCCATGCTAGGTTTCATGCAGGGCAAAGCAAAAGGTTCACTTTATCCCCTTCCCTCATCCCAGGTAGCATATACCTGCCTTCCTTTCAATCCCTTTCTACTTGCACAGAAAGTAAAACATAATTGAAGCAAGGGTCACCTCCCCAGTGTGACAGCCCTGTAACCAGTTGTGAATGAGATAATCCTCTCAACAGTGTTCCAGGGAACAAAAGGAAAGAAAAAGATTCAGGAACATCAGACTTTAAAGGAACCACAACACAGGTTTGTTTCAGGGGTCAATTTCATCCCGAAATCCATATATCGGGGCTGATAATGTTGCTAAAAAGCTGAATTACATACTGACCACTAATATTTTCCAGCAGCATTTCAGAGATATGCTGAAAAAAAAATCTGAATTTTGCAAATATCCACAAAACTAAACGTCTTAGTCTTTTACAAAGCACTCTTTATAATACAGATTACCAAAAGCTGGGGAATCTAGCTTTATAAGAATAACACCTTTGTGATGGTTTTCTGGGAGATTGTAATATATACAATTGGATATTCTATTACAGAATAAACGTTTAAACAGGGTACAAAATAATTTGGCAAGTTTAGTGTGAAAGATGTCTCATGTTATAATGTCTTAAAGAAGTTGCCAATGATAGAGGATGTGATACTGAAACTGGAGAGATATGCTGGAAATTATGCAGCTTTTGTAAATACGAATAATATAGAGCCATGACAAAGTGTGGAGAATGGCATGGTCTCGACAAAACAGATAAATGTGTATAGACAGTAAAGGTATCGTTGTATTGTCAAAATCAAACTACATTCTGTGAAGTAATGATATAATGTCCCAGAGAATTATGCACAGCAACCTCAAAAAATTAATGATATGAAACATTCTGCTCTCTGTAACCTTAGGGTACATTTATTATAAAATGTAAAAAAAAATCCCCTTTTGTGGGCTTATAATAAAATTTATTAGCAAATTATTCATAAAGTAACTTAACACACACTGAGTCTGCTATATTTAGACTGTACATCTAGGTCAGCCTTTTTCAACCATTACAAATAGAGGAACCCAGGTCCTCACACACAGGTCTTCAGGGAACCCCTACTATAATTACTATATACAAAGCTTACAGTAAATTAGTGTGGTGGCCAATGGTAAGACCAGTTAAAATGAACTGAGAACCCCTAGCAAACCCCAGAGGAAGTCTAGGGTTCCATGAAACCCTGGTTGCGAAACCCAGACCTACACATGTCATTACCTCTAGTCCTCTAGGGCTTTTGTGATAGGTTTGTAGGTAATTAAGATTATAAAATATTCCTATCTGTGGTCTCTAACATCTGAGGTCTGAAGAAAACATGTGATAGGGAAAATATAAAGACAGAATTACTGACCCCCTTTTGGAAGTGGAATTGAATGGCTTTAAGACCTAAACATTTCCTAACTTGGAATAAGCACAAAACTAATAAAGTAAGCACATCTAACCGGCTTGTCTGTTTCATGTCAGTAACTCAGAAAGAATTAAAGCTGTCACATTATAATGACAGCCAAGCTGCACCCTTAAAGCCTACCTAAACTCGGAATTTTCACTTTACAAAAAAGTTCAACACCATTTAAAAAAAAAAAAAAAGGTGCAGCACTGCCACCACCATTATTTCTAGATCGCTTGGGCCTGGGCTTGCATGCGAAGTGGGATCAGCATTTTTTTTCCATGTACGTCACCTGAGAGAAGATGGCAGTACCTAGTCCAAGGACCGATACCGGGACAACGCAGGACCCAATGGAAGAAACCTCCAGACGAATCAACTGCTTTGCGGGACTAAATGTAAGTGTATTTTTTTTGTTTTGCAAGTTTTTGGGTTTACTTACTCAAAATTTCACTTAGTACATGTTAAATACCTTTATCTACAATGAAAACATGGAATTATCTTACCATAGATGATTTGTAGTATCGATGGAGAATATTAATGAAGTCCGTGATGGTAAGCATGCCTTGAGGGGAAGGAAAACAAAATGTCAAAAACAAACTGGATTTCAGAAATAACTCTTTTATTAAACATCTTTGTGGCTTACCTACAAAACTTTGCTTCTTGCTATCCCATAAAGGTGCTGCTCTCACTCCATTACTAACCAAAGCAAAGAAGGCTTTCTTTACCTGAAAGCCAATCTATAGTTAGATAGGTGTCCAAAAGCACAATGTTTGTGATACATTGATACATTGTTGGTGAGGTCTGCTCACCTGTAGAGATGTATCAAACACCACAAGTTTGGAGCTGATGGGGATGAGGTCATAACATTTATGAGTCTTCATAAACCTTGTGTAAACCTCGCTGTCTGATTCTAACAAGGAAACAAAGGAAAAGCTAAAGATTATAATGATGAATGTTAAATAAAATACTGAGAAACTTTAGTGAAAACGTTCTTACCTTCTACCAGGGGCCCACATTTTCCTTCTACACTTGATTCAATCACAACAGATCCCTGAAATATAGAAAGATTTAAAAATATTGCTTCCAGTTACTAAGAAGCTGATTTCTAGTACTGCCTTTTAAGTTAATCTAACATGATCAAATGAACTAAATCTAAAATGTATTTGATCTATTGTTGCCAGGAACAAGTCCTGAAGTACTGAAGTCCAGGAACTGATAGCATTACTATTTGTTTCAATGTGACCATATACCTATCACAGGGAAGACAAACATTTCAAACAGCAAGCAGAGGAGCAGCGATAAGAAATGGATTAATTGGCAGATGGCTACAGTAATCCTGACAAGATAGAATGTTTACAGGGACAACAGCCAATTTAACACTAAAGAAAAAAAGAACAAAGCGTTCCAATCAAAATGTTTTGATGCATAGTTACAGAAAAAGTGCAGCCCTGTATATTTTTACATGAGACGGTATAGAAGTTTGAAGAAGCAGATAAGGCCTACAGAATGCATCACTTGCTTTATTGAATATATCCCCCGTTTAACACTTTAATGGATATCACAAAATAACATTTTGATCAAATTGTAAACTTTTGTAAATATGGGTGTATATGTGATCAGTTTGTGGGTTCTGTACAATGCTTTATATGGTCTTTTTCTTGGAACTAAAAGGTCCATGTGTTTTAATGACAGTAATTGATTGCCAACAGGGAATGTTAGATTCCCTGTTTTATAAATAGAGCCCTATGTGTTGAATACTTACCCTCTACTGTGCTAAGGGAACCACGGGTTGGTAGGGGCTCCTTGAGAAATAAGCACTGTGACTCCCAGGTCAGTATAAGTGACACCAATGATCTTTTTGGCTATAAGGGTGACATTCTCCCCACTGACCAACATGCTAATATATTGTGAGTTGTGGACATAATAATTATAGCCAGGGTTTCCTGAAGCCATGTTTAAGAGGTTGTGAAATGCTGCTTTATTCAGCTCAGTGCCAGTGCCGAGTCTCATTTTAAAGAGACCCTGTCACCCAAATCCATTTTTACTTTCCAAAATGTATTTGTGTTGTATCCAATGTGCCTTTCAACTTGCATGAATGTCTGACCAGTCAAACTTAGGGGTTAGATTCTATTCCAAGTACAACCCATTTCTAGTACAACTCTTGGAAGTGCTTGATCAATCTATGTGCTGACCAACACCCCCCCCATTGTCAGAGTGTCACTTGACAATGGTGAATATTGTGTAATGGTTTTTATTGTATATTACACCAGACTTTAATTTTTAGGAGGCCCAGTAATACCCCCCATATGAGCAAGGTTCTAAAATTCTTATTGCCATTCTAGTTATATTTTCTTAATGCAGAACTAGTGCCATTGAGTGTAGTGGCGCAGGTCTTATTATGCCTCCAACTTGCATGGAACACAGCTTTGTTTAAATCAGCTAAGTATATTTCATCTGCATCAAAAAGGTGATTCAGATCTTTAAGTTAATTTTCCTTAGAAAACATCTACAAATTGAGTACAAAAGTTGGAATCATTTCTAGTGACAGATGAATGACCATTCGCTGTACACACCGCAGCACGGTTCTATATAGAAAGAAGGGAGGGGGACAAGGGAGTGGCACCACACTACGCTCCCCAACATAGGGGGACAGCGGTCCTTTATCAATTGATCAATTGATGAACGTCAGGGGGGGGCTTCTGTATAAATGTTAAATATTCAGACATGTATTATATATACCCCAAAGCTCTCCAATCAGTAGGGAGCTTATTTTTCAGAATTGTAAAGCAAGGTTAATTTTTACAGCTGCTGGTAGAGGATGACCATTTCTACTTAGACTGCACAGGCTTTCTGAAGAAAACAAACAATAAGACTTTAACCTCCCTGGCCGTATGAATAATGAGTATTTTTAAATGTAAAAGCTGAAAATGTATCCAGTATCCCGTTAGTCTCCTCTACATCCGTGAGTCCTGCTGCTATGGGAAGGTCGGAAGGGAGCCTGGATGAGACCTCACGCCCTACCCTGACGCCATCTGGATCTCCTTCTTCTCAGCAACCTGAGGTACATCCGGACCCTGATCCAGCTGTAGGCGAGGCCAGGGATGTACTATTGCATATAGGCCCGATAGCGGGGTTGGAGGAAAATTTTCAAGTGGGGGAAGCTACACTGTCCACCACTTCACTGAAAGAGATTACTGAGAAATTCCAAACAACAGGACATGAACTCCATGCTGGGCAAATTTAACAATACGCTGTCTCGATTTGGGAAAACGTATCCACCATATGGAAACTAAGATGGGAGAATTTTCTCAGGCTCACAATGACCTAGTGGATGCACACCAGGAAAATTCTAATAAGATAACTTGACTTAGATTCAAAGTGGCGGATCTGGAGGATCGTCCCCGAAGAAATACCATTAAGGTGAGGGGTGTTCCGGAGACCGTTACTCAGGGAGGTCTAATGCCTTATATTAGGAACATGTGCCAAACGTTGGAACCATCCGCAACTGAAATAGAACTTACAATTGATGGGGCACATAGGATACCCAAACCTGCATTTCTCCCTGCTGATATGCCCAGGGATGTTCTGCTGCGTATACATTTCTTTCACATTAAGGAAAAAATAATGGCAATAGCAAGGAAAATTCCTTTATTACTGGAGCAATTTCGGAACATACGATTGTTTGCCGACTTGTCTGCCATACAGATTTAAAGCCGAAAAAAAATCACTGATTACGAAAATTTGGAAAAAAAGAATATTGTATACAGATGGGGTTTTCCAAGTAAACTCTTAATCTTGTTTAATGGGAAGACACACCCAGTATCATCTGTGGAAGTGGGAATGCAGCTTATTCAGGGATGGAACCTGGGTACTATTAGTCCTGCGAATAGATCCCCAAGGAAAGTGGTCAATGAATGGGCTTGTATGGGATGGATTTGAAAATATATACGTAGCCTAGCCTACATTATGTCAAGATTTGACCACCTGAATTTCAGAAGTGCGCTTTACAACTTTATTATACTAGCCCTTTTCAACTGGTTTTTAACCAGGGGGACTTTTTTCTAAATTTTTTCTATAATGTTTGTTTTGCTAGTGTACTTTGTTGTTTTTCTAACGGCTGATTTTGAAAATGAGTATATATCTACAGAATTGAAAAAATGGAATTGTTTCAAATGGCTTCTGCCATACTTCAGTCGATTATTCACGGTTGTATCTAATTTAGCAACAGCTTTCATCACCATAGCCTAAATACAGGATGACCCATATTGTTTCCCTAAATGTAAGAGGTTTGAACAGCCCATTCAAGAGAGAACTAATACATAAGGAGATTCAACAACTAAGAGGAGAAATATTGCTTTCCAGGAAACACATCTTCACCGCATACAGGCGCCTAAATGTAATTTGAAGTCTTTTTCTCATACTTACTGTGCAAGTATCCACAAGAAAAAGTTATGATAGCTGTCAAAGATTACCTACATTTTCAATATATTGATCACATAGCAGATGAAGATGTCTGATATATCATATTGATATGTAAATTGAATACAGCTTTATTTACTTTGGTGAATGTCTATGCCCTTAATTATAATCAGCACTCGTACAAGAAAGTTAACAAAGCAAAACAAGGAGCATTATTAATAGGAGGAGACTTTAACATGACACCACACTATGCATTGGATTCTAACTCTAAAGCTAAAAAATCGTCTAAAGACCTGCACAAACTTTTGGTTGAGTTTGAGTTACACAATATTTGGAGGTGTCAACATGGGACAGAGAGGGACTTTACTGATTTCTCTCATACTCATCTTTCACACTCCTGTTTTGACTTTTTCTTAACAGATATTTGGTCTCTTCCGAAAGTGCAGTCTTCGGATATCGGCAATATCACATGGCCGGACCATGCACCAGTGGTGACATGGGGGGAGCAGCCTTCTAGACCAGGCTATGGAGGCTAAAAACATACATTCTAGCTCATCCCAAATATCAAGAGATATTTGAAAAAGCTCAGGAAATGTATTTCCCTATAAATAACACAGAAGTTATTGATCCTTTTCTTTTGTGGAACGCCATAAGGCGTATATGAGAGGTATATTTATCAAAACAAGCACTAATGATAAGAAGTAAAGAATGCATCAGCTTAATTGTTGTTACTATCTATCAGTAAACAAGAGGCTAAAAATAAGAAGTCCCCTTCCCCACAGGTAATAGCATCTTTGCTGAAGGACAGAATGCAACTGAGGTCTTTATTATTAGACATCTTTCTCTATATGTATGGAACAATAAAAAAACACAATGTAGCCATTTGATTTTGACTTAATATTGGAAGATGGGAGGTCTTCCTAGTATCTCGCACTATTATGCTGCATCTATTAAGGCACAAGTATTGTACTGGTGGAATAACATTGCACATAAACTGTGGCTTGAGATGGAGCTCGTCTCTTAAATGCACAGATTTTCAGTGGCTTTTATTAGCTATAAAACTGGGCCTTCCGATACCACATAGCAACTACCCTTTCATCCAAGCCACTTTCCAGATTTGGAAAAAATACCCAATTTATGCACCGAATTCGCACACAATGTTACTCCGGATTTGAGAATTTTAGTAGTATTTATACCTCATCTTAATCTCTCTTCTTGGTATCACTAAGGAGTAACAAAAACTAAAGATTTTTACTTTTTCCAGAAGATTAAATCTTTTCAATCTTTACAGAAGATCTATAATCTTCCCTCCACAGAATTTTTTTACGTATATGCGGATATGACATTGTCTATTAAAGATAGATATGCATACCAGACTTCCCATTAAAAGCTCCATACATTTATATTTTACTAATCCAATTATGGGGAAAAGGTGGATCACAAAACTCTACTCTTTATTTAGTTTAGAATTCCAGAAAACATTACCAATACAAAAGTGGGAGACATCGCCTAATTTGAGGATTCATAACAGGGATTAGATTGTGAGCCCCTTTGAGGGACAGCTAGTGACATGACAATGGACTTTGTACAGCACTGTGTAATATGATAAATACTGTGTAACAATAACAAAAAGACACCTAGACCCCTAAACTACGTACACACGTCACATTATTGTCACCAGAGATAAACAGTTGTAATCATCTCTGGCGAAAACCTGACATGTCACCGATGTCATTCATCATGAACAACCGATCCAGAACTATCATTATTCACTCCAATGGGGGATCAGGGTTTGTTCTTTCCATAGAAGAGAACGGCTCGGTGTGTACAATGCTCATTCATCTGTCATGGAAATGATTCTCTGATGTCAGTATGGGGCTTAGATCTTTTTTTTAGCACATCTTTTTTTAGCATTATCTCCTGTCATTTTTTGAGATCTCTTTCACTGTAATTACATATCGGTATACCAAGAAGTCTGGAATATCTAACAGGCCCTGTCATAAACTTCAACAATGAGTAACCAAACACACCCATGGCCAGCTTACACAACCAAATAATAGAGATAAGGCATTCACTCCAGGACTCTCTTCCTTATACATTCCTGCAGAATGTTACACGCGTGTGTGTGATTGATGTATGTAAAACACATGATGAGTGATATAGCATCCTTCTGATAAAATCAGTGTAATAGGATTTGCTGAAATTTTACAGAAATTGACGTTTTGTTTTTTAAAAAGGTGGTGGGAAATCCGGGCAAGTTGCCCTTCCGCTCTGGTGTGTGTGTGTGTGTTGTTCCGTCCAGATTAATGTAAAGCAGAAAAAAAACCATTGATCCCTCCACAAGCTGATAAAAATAGGAGCCGCACACGGGACACAGTTTCACTTGTTGCCGCCACAGACGACATCAGGCGTAGCTATCTTCTTGCTTCTAATGTCACTGCTAGATCAGGTGATATGTCTTCCAAAAAATAAAAAAAAAAGCCGGGGACAGGTCTACTTTTGGTAAAAAAAAAATTATATATAGAAAAAATATATTTAAAAAGGTCACTGTGTACTGTGGAAGGTGCTGTACACACCTCCCACAAGGGGCTGTCGTTGAATTCCTGAATTCCATCAAGTAAAAGGAGAAACAATCAGCTAAAGCTTGGGATTGCAGGGTGACATGGGGTGCATCAATAGGCAGACAGAAGGTTGCCTTTTTCTGGGTTTGGTAAACATGCACCCATAATTAAGGGTGTAATCATACCAACACAGTCCCTTGTATTATTATATGTACTGCACAACTACTTCAATTTATTGAGCTATTGACACTATTGAAACTAAAAACGGAACTAAATTTGTGCCCCAAAGCATGACTTGGAAGCAAAGGGAGTCAGTGAAGGTAGCATTGCTTTGGTGTGTTGAAGTGCTATTCAAACATAAATGACACTGCAGTGAACAGTGGTAATCAAACATTGATCTCAAGGGACCCTACCATAAGCTATCAGTAATTATAAACTGAAATTTGTGCTTTTCATACCACACAGCATGTACTGTAACAGTGTTGTGTTAAAGCAAAGCTGCCATGAGAGGATCCTGGAATCCACTACTGCTAAAAACACATGATAAAATATAGGTGGTTTCCCTGTCCTACTGAAAATCTTCATTTAGTAGTTTTGAGTCAATGACCTTAATAAGTGTGCACAGGAGTAATGACTTTCCAGTCTGCAAATTCAAGGTCAAGTGTTTCACACAATACTGAAAACAAGTAAGTCAGCATGACAGACAGGCAAAGATCTAAATATATATGGTCTAAATATTATTAGGAGAGACAACAAACAGAAAGAGAAAAGTGTGAAGACCAAGTATTCAGAGTGGCTTTCAGTAGAAATTCATATTATACTTTTACATTTTCTGCTCATTCCAACAAGGCATTGCAAACTCCCCCTCCCTGCATAAAAATTAAATTATGAATGATCAAGGCATGCAAGTTCACCATAAATAATGGATCTGCTAGCCATTGGAGTGCCTCTCCATTACTTGTTCAATCAGTATTTTTTTTCGTAATTTAAACGCACCAGGACCATGAAACAGAATAATGTATTTAGGTGTATATCAGGTTTCTCATGACTAGATCAACCATGAAGAATATTTGTAATCGAAACACTTAAAAACAGAATCTCTTTTCCATTATAGCAGAATTTTCTTTTTACAATCATTCTACATTGCACTAAAGAAAAATAAACCGTATAAAGCAACTCAAAGTATTTAAAATGCATTTTATTTGTCCTTTAAAAACAAACCAAAAGAAGCAATTAAGCTCTTCTTACTTGCCTCTTTCACATAAATTATATACATTTCAAAATTATATTCAATACAAAACATGCCACGTACAAGTTTTTATTTTCATTTTTTTAAAAAAGGAATAATTTTATGTTTTCTACGAAGGACAAATCTTCTGTACAGAATCCTCACCGCACAAATTACAGCTCCCTATGGAATCTTGTCAATACAAATAAAAAAAAGTGGAAAATGGCAAAACAAAAAAGGATTATTATGGGGGGGGGGGGGACAATATTTGCAAGCAGAGACCAAATAAAATTCAAAACACAGCAAATTAAAGGTGTTTATACAAGCAGAAAAAAATCAAGTATTTGAACCTTGGGTCTGGATTATATTTTGTATATAAAAAAAAATTAAAGGAAAGGAAAATGGTAAGAGTTTATCTAAGATCTACATTACCGTATGTCATATCTATAATAATCTAATATCACAAGTGTGACAGGGATGTACTGTAAAGCTCCCACTGTAGAGCTTGAAACTGAAAATAATCAGGAAAACAAAACAAAACAAGAAAAAGGGAATATTTCAAATTTTCAGGCTTTCATAGTGTCCAGTGGTTTTTCAATAATATGGTGCCAGATTATGCACAACATTATTTGTTTTTTTAGACTTTTTCTTTTTATTGTTTTATTTACAACTTACTTTTATTTTGTACATGTTTGCAGCTTTTAAAACAGTTGTGGAAGCAGCTTGTGTTAAAAAGCAACAGCACTTATTTTTCATATATTCACACTAGCTTTGATTTTAAATGCCCTTGGCTGCTCGGCGCCACTGATTTATTTTAATATTTGCACTCTAAACATAATCACCATGTCTGTTTTGGGGAAGGTACAGCCACAGTAACTTGGAAAAATGGTAAAACAAACATTCTCTGATCTGATACCTAAAAGAAGTTCTACATTTCAAAGCAATAATGTACATTTAGAAAATGGAAGCCAAAAGATCAGGGATATAGCCTACTAGTGCTCAATCTGTCCTCTGCTCTCCAGGATTATGAAAAGATAAAAACAAAGCATGTAGTATTTGCAAAGATCTAAGACACCCTGTACTTCCCTCACACAAGGCGGTAATACATAAATATAATTACAAGTACAAATAAATAACTCCCTTCACCTATTCCCAACCCAAGCACTGTGCTAGAAAATAATCAGGACTTTGAATTACATGATGAGAGCAGATCAGCAGCTTCAGAGTAATGCAATCGAAGACAATGTATAAAGTATGTTTGAGATAAAGGAGTACATTTCTAAAACGGAGTTTAAAAAGAAAGGCCATTTCTATAAGATATTGGCTAAATGAATGTCTTACATTTTATGGAGAGCCTTTACAGAAATACTGTAGTGGGGAGAATGATTAAGAGCACAGATCTTAAAATAAAATAAAACCAAGGGATATCTAGTCACACACACACATACACCACCTGCCGTTAAAGGTTTACTCTACCCCATTACGAAGCAGGTCTTCTTTCTACACTTCATGTTCCAGGTATCGAGAAGGGTGAGGTTTCAGGCACAGAAAAAGGGTTGCCAAGGACAGACCACAAGCGGGCAGTTAGCAGAAAATGCATTCATTAGTGCACTCCAACCTGCTCAGAGCCAAAGTTATTGGCCGAGGGGCAGGTTACAAAGCTTCAGAGGGTCACAATATATCAAATCAGACCCTCAGGAATGGGTAGCATATTTTACCATTATTATATAAGTCCCATCGTATGCGCTGTGTCCATGTTTTTGAGGTGCTATCTATTTTAGATTGCCGTGGGAGTGTCACATATACACATCAGTATCCAACAGGCAGATGAGGTAGGTGCTGGCCAGGTGCCTCTGGGATTGGGTAGCTGTGACAGGTAACAGTCAACGGACTGTCTCTTGCGCTCAATGAAAGCAACTCCTGTGCTCTTTTTCTGCAGTCTTATGTGCTCTCTTTCGCGCTCTGAGGGTCCTGTAGATTTAGGATTGTCAAACTGCTTGTTAACTAATGACTTTTTTTTTTCTATTTTGCTTTATTTGCATTCTCATGTATTTGAGAGTTAGAGCAATATTTTTAAATTCAGGTAAAAACAGAAAAATTAAAAAAAAAAATCCTTCCTCTCAAGAGCAACTTTTATGTGAAGGAAGAAAGGGGTGCTACACAAACATATGCCCAGCTATTCGGAGCCTTGGGAATGTTCTCTGCACAACAGCTTTCTTTTAAAGTTTATTTTATCCACCAGGGTAAAGGCCTTCAAACAGGATTCAAGATTTCTATGTTGCCTTACTTTCCTTATATCATAAAGACAAAGAAGGCTTGAACTGTTTTAGCATCTTGAGGAGGGCTTCAAAAGCTAGTGTAGCGAAGCAATGGTAGACATACACGAATTGGTGTTTAAGTGCTCTCTTCAAGGCTTTACATTGAAGGGCACCTATACGCAATGACTGAAGGCAGCTTAAAGTCACAGTTCTCAATTCATCCATTTCCGACAATTCCATGCGCCACAGTGACATGGGATCTTGTGCTGATCATCTTCAAAATCGAACTGGTAATCATATGTAAGCTAAAAAGGTAATAAAATTGAGAGACATAAATACCAGATTCACTGGACAAATCGGTATCCACAAAGTATAAAACAGATTTAAAAAAAAAAAAATAGTTACCTCCTCTCCTTTCGGTATTCTTCGACTAGAAATAATGATAATTTTGTCTTCTTTGTCAAATGTGACCACTTCAGCAACACAGTTTGGAGCACATGAATGGTTGATGTACCTGCAAAATTTACATAACACCAACTGAATTAACAAAGATTGTTTATTATGCCTTGCAAGCTATCTAGAAAAGGATACCAATAACCGATGGATGCCCATTGTGAGCCTATGCAGTGTGTAGAACAATTCCATGAGATTTAATAGTGGTACAGCCAATATACGTCTCATGTAAATGGACATAAATAGGTTACCACTTAATGCAAAAACAGTAATTGAGATATTACTACAAGGGTGACACTAAATGTATTCAAATTAACAAATACATGGCATATAAAGACATTTAACAGATTATACCAGTGTTCTAATAACATTTTTACATTACAGCATTACTGCTTAATTGAACTGAAACTATCCAGAAATTTGATTAACTGCTTGATCAATATCTGAGGCCACATTTAAGTTTATGGAAGTTGCAACCAAGTGCTGCTAATCAAAAGCACTTGATTCACTGATCTTATAAGCAAGTGTAACATCACTATAAAAGCAGAAATTTTGGCAGTCTGCTGGTCTGGAGCCTTATTATTATTATTGTTATATTACGCAGCGCTGTACATTAAATAGGGGTTGCAAATGACAAACGAATACAGACAGTGACACAGGAGGAGAGGACCCTGCCCCAAAGAGGTTACAATCTAGAAGGTGGGGGAAGTAACACACAATAGGAGGAGAGGTAGCCTTAGGCCTTATCACTTATAAAGATATTTCCAAAGAATTTTAGGTCCAACATTATGGAAAAAGATTTATGACAGCTCACATTTTTTCCAAGGAGTGGACTACCCACCAAATAACCCCAAGATCAGGCTTTGCAAATGCTCAGGAAAAGCACGGATTGCATTTGCCAAGTTCCACTGACCGGAACAAACCACAAGACTGCAACTAACCCCTGGAATAGACAAAACTAAAGAGATTCTTGGCCATAATGCACAATGCAATTCCAAATGCATTTGGTGAAAACCAAACGCAGCATATCAGCACAAACACCTAATACCAACTGTAGAATAATCAACAACACTAAATCATCAACCCTCCCATAGTGATTGAGAAGAGATGATTTGGGCTTGTTTTACAGTCACAGGATCTCTGGGCACCTTGCAGTAATATAGAGGACCATGAATACCGAAAAATTCCAGAGTAAAAAGTGAGCCCATCTGTGAGACAGCTAAAGCTTGGGTCATGCAACAGGACAATGAACCTATGCACACCATCTAATCTACAAAAGAATGGCTGAAAATAAACATCAAGGAGCTGCAATGGCCCAGTCAGAGACCAGACCTCAACCCAATCAAAATATTGTGCATCAGTGAATTCCTGAAATCCTACTGAACTAAAGCAATGTTGAAAAGAAGAGTGGGACAAAAATTCCTCCACAACTTTGTATGGGACAGATAAAGTAGAACTGAAAACAATTACTTTAAGTCGGTGGTTCTTAACCTGGGTTCGACCGAACCCCAGAGTTCGGGGAGTCAGTCTCGCGGGTTCGGCGGAGGTCAAAACACACCAATCGCTTATGATTCGTGATGATACGCCCCGCTTGTCCATAATTGGCTGCAGGTGATCACGCAACATCGCTTGGCCTATCTGTGCTGCAAGGGATTTGATGCGCACAGTAGTCGAATTGTAACTGTTGTGATAGTACGTCGTGTGATTCCTATCTTAATATTTTAATCCCTTCATACTAAGTATGTCGAGCAAAATACGAAAGTGGTCGGACGAATATGTACAATATGGATTCACATGTATAACGGAACCTGATGGGAGTCCGCGTCCTAATTGCATGATTTGCAACGCCAAGTTGAGCAATTCTAGTCTAGCTCCGGCAAAACTAAGGGAACACTTCCTTAAGATGCATGGAGATGGAAAATACAAGAACACAACGCTCGCTGAATTCAAGGTGAAGAGAGCAAGATTCGATGAAAAGGCTACTCTGCCTGTTCTTGGCTTTGTACCCACCAACAAACCGATCCTCACAGCATTGTACGAAGTTGCTTACCTGATCGCACAGCAGGGCAAACCACACACCATTGGTGAAACACTCATAAAACCAGCTGTGTTGAAGATGGCGAATATCATGCTGGGAAAAGCGGCTGAAGTTCAGTTATCTCAAATTCCTCTTTCAAATGACATCAGCAACAGAATAGAGGACATGAGCAAAGACATCTTGGCTCAAGTAGTTGCAGATCTGATTTCAAGTCCGGCAAAATTCAGCCTTCAACTCGACGAGACCACAGACGTTTCCAATCTAAGCCAGCTTGCAGTATTCGTGCGCTATGTGAAAGACAACGTGATAAAGGAAGATTTTTTATTTTGTAAGCCTCTTACAACAACTAAGGCAACTGATGTGAAGAAACTTGTGGATGATTTCTTCAAAGACAACAATCTTTCGTGGGATATGGTTTCTGCAGTTTGTTCGGACGGAGCTCCAGCCATGCTCGGAAGAAAGTCCGGTTTTGGTGCGCTAGTGAATGCCGATGCACCACACATCATTGTTACGCATTGCATTCTGCACAGGCATGCGTTGGCAACAAAAACCTTGCCTCCAAAACTGGCAGACGTTTTAAAAATTGTTGTGGAATGAGTGAACTATGTGCGAAATAATGCTCTGAAGCACCGCATCTTCAAGGAGCTGTGTAAAGAAATGGGATCTGAATTCGAGGTACTTCTGTACCATTCTAACGTTCGGTGGTTATCCCGGGGACAGGTGCTGAATCGTGTTTTTGTCATGCGTGTGGAATTGGCTCTGTTTTTGCAAGAGCAGCAACATTGTCATGCAGATTGCTTCAAAAATTCTGAGTTCATTCTTATTTTAGCGTACATGGCTGATATCTTTGCAGCTCTCAATCATCACAATAAGCAGATGCAGGGTGGTGGAGTCAACATCATCGAAGCGGAAGAAAACCTGAAAGCTTTTCAAAAAAAGCTACCATTATGGAAACGACGAACAGAAAACGATAACTTCGCAAACTTTCCCCTGCTAGACAACTGTGTAAGTAAGATCGAAGATGTATCTGGAATCGGAGACATTTCTGTACCCACGGAACTGAATCAAACTATTGTCACGCACTTAGATGAGCTTGCAAAGTCTCTCGACCGATACTTCCCTACAAGAGAGTCATATCCAGCATGGGTGAGACAGCCGTTCACGTTTAGTGTTGAGACAACAGATGTCAATGATGAATACCTCGATGAAATCATTGAAATTCAGCAGAGCCAGGTTCAAAAGGAACTCTTCAGAACAACAACGCTCTCAACGTTTTGGTGTCAACAATTGGTAACGTACCCTGTTATTGCTAAGAAAGCTCTGGAAATTTTCATACCGTTTGTTACAACATATCTTTGCGAGCAATCTTTTTCAAGGATGCTGGACATAAAAACGAAGAAAAGGAACAGACTTTGTTGCGAAAATGACATGAGAGTGGCACTTGCCAAGGTAAAGCTGCGCATTCCTGAACTGGTCTCTGAGAGGCAACAGCAGAAGTCACACTGATTTGCAGTAAATTTCATTATTATGTTATTATTTTTCAAAATATAGGAGAACTTTTTTGTTTTCAAAATAAATATTTTTTCCCTCACTGTATACCTATGTTTTGAATTTGTAAAAATCATATTTTATTTTTCCAATAAAGAAGGGTTCGGTGAACACGCATATGAAACTGGTGGGGTTCAGTTTCTCCAACATGGTTAAGAACCACTGCTTTAAGTTAATGCTGCTAAATGCACTTCTACAAGCTACTGACTCATGGGATGTACACACTGCTTCTCAATTTTGGCTTTATTTTGAATAATGACACATGTAGAATTTGAAATATTTAAGAACATGCTAAGGACTGCATTATTACTTTTATTATGTACTAATTAAAAAAAGAGGTTTACTTTTGTTTTCTCATCATGGTGTGAACAGTTGAACAAAAAACCTCTAACTGATATAACCATTTCCAATTTGTTGTAAAAATTGATTGTCAAGAATAAGCAATTCATTGCAGAACGACCACAACACTAAACACCAGATTAAAAGAAACATTGTAAAAACAGACGTTCCATCATATTTATATGCAATGGGATTATGGTTTTGCTCCTATCCACGACTAATAAACACACAAATATAATTATAAATTGGGTTCAATATTAATATATGCTCTTAACAAATTAAAAACAAGTTACCTTGCAGGTCCCCCAGTCAAAGTAGCATCAATTACATGTTCGTTATTAATTCGAAACATGTAGATCCCCCGGTTCTGTGAAAAGGAAAAAAAAAAAAACTGGTAGTTAACAAAAAGAATTCAGTTAAATTAAACCAAGAATCGAAAATGGGTAACTAACTACTTAACTAGGCAAATGTCTTAAACAACTATGCTCTGCTGCTAGCATGTTCAGCTATTATTGACAGGCAAGGTTAACAAAACCAGCTCGCCTATAACTACATATACCATTTCTTGTCCACCTCACCTGTTCCTCGTAGATCTTTTCACGACGATTTGCCACTTCATTCCTTATGATGGTACCAATATATTCTATCACCATGGTGTGCTTTTCCAGATCTTTGGCAGCATAAAGCCCTAATCCTTGTATTCTAGATCGGGCCAAATATACATTGTTTTTCCATTCAGTCTTCAGCCTGCGGTACTGAGATGACTTTGAGTGCACAAACTGCTTGCTGTAAGGTGTATTAGTCTCCCCAGTGAAGGTGCTCTGATAGGCTTTGGACATGCTGGTGCTGTTCAACGTATGGGGCCTGTGAACAAATGTGTCAAGTTGAATTACAAGCATGCTAGATTATTACCTGCACATATAAAAAAAAAAAAAACAACAACAAAAAATTATTAAATTGGACTTATATGGCACCAACATATTACCCAGTGCTGTACAAAAAGTCTTGAAAAATACCTGTATGTTCCTGCATAAAAAAAGATCAGTGGGGAAAACGTTTTTTTTTATGTAAGAAGGAATGATTTTCCTGAAAAAGAATGAATGTAAGAGAAGTAAATTATGTAAGCAGAATGGAGTCTTTACCACTTTTCTTCACTGGCCTTTGCTCATAGTGTGGCAGACGTTTTGTCAGTGCAGGAAGTGCAGTACTAGCCATGCAGCAGTTTTCAGCACATATGATGCTACAAGCAAGGAATTTTCCCTGAGCCTAGTATGAGGGGAAGCATTCCCAGGCTTTACCACATCAAAGGTTTCATGGCCCAGAACCACAGGGGAAATCCAGGAATGCGTCATCTTATATTGTTCTAGATCACAAACTCATAAGGTCCATGTAAACATGGATAAACAATGACTAAAGGTATCAGGAGGTCACAAAATTATAACCACTTGGAAGCAGGTTGGATACCAGAGTGGTTGAATAGAAGTGCAAAACTGCAAAGCAGCACATATACTTTAGAGACACAACATTCTGGGCTTCAATATAGACCAGAAAGAACAAGCCTCCAATACCTTTTATAGATAGAGGAGTCTTGAATAACCCACTTACCTTTTATAATGAGTCATAATCTTCGGCTCTGATCTGGCACAGCCAGTTGGGTTGATCATGAGAGGCAGTTCCATCAAAGGATGTCGGCCATATCGGAAGAGATAGTTCTGACAGTTCTCTACACCAGGCAACTATAGGTGAGACATTAAAATAATTTTCACAATACCATAAAATATGGTTCAATTTACACTAGTATTGTAAAGCAATTTTCTTGTCATCTGTGGAACAACTAAATTTGGCAATATCTGCAAGCTAGCTTAGGTATATCTATTAAGGGGGATTGTGGTAACGCAAAATGTTTGTTCACCAAATATTACAACTATATAGCTTCTTTTCAAATTATAAAACAGGAATACTACGACCAAAAAGGAACATATTTAAAAAGCAGAAATATAGCTGAACTAAGGACATACTAATGCCTAAAGGGGGAAAAAAAAACAAAAACAAAATTACACACTTTACTAAGCCAATTTTACAACTTGCCTGCAGGCTAATAAAACAAAATAAAAATTAATAGGAAAAAT
This sequence comes from Pyxicephalus adspersus, assembly GCF_032062135.1. Classification (NCBI taxonomy): domain Eukaryota; kingdom Metazoa; phylum Chordata; class Amphibia; order Anura; family Pyxicephalidae; genus Pyxicephalus; species Pyxicephalus adspersus. The sequence continues at coordinate 44,513,861 of NC_092858.1, read as the reverse complement.
GCAGCTGGTAAAAAAAAAAAAAAAAAAAACAAATTTAAGGATGAGAGGGACATACTTGATAAACACTAAAAGTGGATTTTTATTATTAGGGCTGGTCACTATGACTACAGCAAAACTAAATAACAGAATGGACAGGGATATCTCTTATAAGAACAAGACCCTAAACCAGAAGTCGGCAAACTCTGGCCAGATACAGCTTAGCCAGTAGTCCGTTCCGGCCCAATGCCCTGCCATAGACCATGACAGGCTGCGTTTGGAATTTGATGGAATAAAAAAAAAATATTTTAATTCTCATGAAAATATGTGAAGTGATGCAGAACAAAACTTACAGACTCAGCAATACGCAGTACTGCATGTAGCGTCAGTCCAAACATCTCTTCTCCTTTCAGATATTCAGGAAAAAGGCGCAGCATTCCAGTTTCTCTCCTCATTCGTGCAACAGGTTCAGCAACGCGTTTCCAGAGAGCTGGTCATTAGAGAAAACACAATAAACCAACTGGAACTTTGATCTGGCTCGACAACTTAAAATGGCAAGCAAAATCTGTATTTGATTTTCATTCATCCATTTGTAAATCCTTTATTTTAGCTTGTCATTAACAAACCACAAATTTGGAAGCATGTAAACATTTAAAACTGCCCTTCTCATTACCCAAAAACCCTGGTAGTAGTGGGAGGGAAGTTAGTTAAGTGTAACCAAATCAACTGTATAAGGATTGTGAGCCAACCATCAATAATACCAATATCAAGCCTGCAAAGCCCATCACACTACTCAGACAACTGCAGACAAATATGATTTTAAAGTAGACCTTGATTATGGGCAGGACTCTGGGAAACACAACATGTGTTTGGTAGCCTGTAATTGTCTGGTGTGTACAGAAATATGCAAATCTATCACAGAAAAAAGGGATATTTACTCATATCGGAAGAAAAGGAAGCAAGGTGACTTTAGGCAATGGGCCTGAACAATGATCATGGTATTTACACTACATCTCTCTCAGTTTAGGAATAAATTGAGCTGAATGTATGTAAACAGTCTAAAAACACTCAAAGAAGAAATGCATTCCATAATACAGTTTTTTAGTTACAGAAACTTACCCTGTGGAGAGGAATCTGTCATAATGACATCCTCGTAGCCATATTCAATGACCTGTACAGAGAATTCTGGACGTCCATTATTGTCGCATACTCTGCAGCGATATGAACATCGGCGATGGCTATGGCGCATACTCCAGTAAATCCGAGTTGCCTCATATCCCACAGGGTACAGAGCAGTCACACTGTGGAAATCCTGCATTTGATGAGGCAGAAGCTGACCAATGGCATGAAAAACCAGCCCACCAACTCTGAACATGTGGATACGATCACCACGTCGAATGATGCTTGCAATTTGACTCACTTCATCTCTCTCAATATAAACCCTTCGGAAGACAGTAAAGCAGCTTAGTTCTTGCTCACAAGGCCCCTTTAACTTGTGTACTGGGCAAAGCATGGTCTTGTCCTTGAAGAACATGCACTTGGCACGAATGGCACAGGCAAAGTGATACACATTTGGGCAGCGTATTCGATTACAGCTGTTTGTGGCACCTGTTTTCTGGCACAGGCAACACTTTGTAAGCAACCCACGATGTAGTGCCACTTCTACATTGATCAATGCACCACCCTGTGTCTCATAAACCTCTGTAGACCACAAAGCACAATTAAGGTGCACCCAGAGATCAAGATCTAAGTTCAAAAGACGTGCCGGTCCATCAGTAGCACCATCGCCTTCCTCATGGCAGAAGCAACATTTTCGAAGATCTGGAGGCAATGTGTCAGGCTTTAGAGTTGTGCCTAGTCTTTCAATAACTTCACACACTTCCTTCTCACAATGGCGTGTGCTAATTTTTTGGAAGGTTATCAGGATATGTAGTCTCTTCCAGCGAACTCCTTTCCACTTTTTTATTTTAGGACGTGGCTCCTCCATGCTTTCATCCAAAGGACGTGCTCGCTGCTTAATTTTATTTGTGTCCATTGCTTCATCAATAACTGGAGACTGAGGAGGTGGAGGCAGAGGACTAGGTGCAGGAGGCAGAACTGGCTCTGGTTCAGCAGCAGGAGGCTCCACGGGACTTGAAGGTGATGGGACAAATGGAGACAGTGGTGGGGAGGTTTCTTCAGGCAACACAGGAAGTTGACGTACATCCAGGTTAGACACATTGTTAACATAACCGTGATTTACTGTTTTTTCCACAACAGTCTCTTCCTAAAACGAAAACAACATTTCAAATCGGTTATCATTTCTAGATAATAAAAGATAATGTCTAGATAAAAAAAATAAACAAAAGGAAATTATTATATACGTTTCAAATACATTTGTATTGATAGGGTATAACCTATTACTGATAGAAAAAAAACAAACCCGGGACAAACAAGTTAAAAATTAGACGCATATAAATACTGACTTGTGTCAAAAGTGTGAGGATATCCAGCTCGCTTTTCAGTGTGTAGCCCGGAAGTACAGCATCAAGTTGCTTCAACCAATCAGTTGTGTTCTCTAGTTTTCCAGGCTGAGATTTGTCCTTCTCACTGGCTTCACCTGGAAAATAGTATCGAAAAGATGAATATAAAAGTAAATTACAAGCTGAATAGTGCCACATTAAAAAAAAACAAGTGTTCCAGTTAAAGAGGAACGAACCTAAGGTTCAGAAAATTACAAAACCTAAATACCAAGAGATAACATTCCAGATTGCATATCACCATCCTGTGGTTGAAGGGAAGGGATACTAGGTTTTCTCAATTTCTACATGACTTAACTATGCTAGCATGTTAAGTAAAGAGGAAGAGAAGCTACTCAGAAATGCTGTATGTTTGAATTTTGGCAGTATCAGGGTTTGTTGAAGTTTGTACATCCTAAAAACAGCAAGGAATTTAGTTTACTGCAGCAGGAATCAGGGGCCATGGGTTACCAGATATGGTTTGCTTCTACTGATAACTCTTGCTCAGTTTAGGGCTTAAGCTATGATTAAAGACATATGTTTACCTATGTCAAGTACATGAAAATTTGTAACAGATCAATAAACCATGACTGCAAAACCAGTGATTTAAATGTAGGGACACATATAAAAAATTCACTTACCTTCTGCGGAAGGATCTACAGGTTTCTTCACCTCTACATTCGTTTTCAAGCCACTGTCTGGAAAAAGCACCTCATAGGAGTTTGGTAACTTAATACTCAGTAATCCAGCAACAGCTGCAACCACACCATTCAAATTCTGAAGATAGAATAAACCAAAAGTATTTTAAAATATATAACAATAGGGTTAACTTTTGCAGAGTACTTATTTTCCCCTGCAGCCTAAAGCATTTAACAAAAGGACTCTTTTCTAACAAAACTGATAAATACTAATAAACAAAGGTTAGGTGTTATGTACATATTTACATACGTAAAATATACCCACTGCCTTTAATAAGTAACTATAATTGCTTGGTGTCAGTATTATAAAAAAAAAAAAAAAAAAGGAATATACCAGTTTTTGACTATTTTAATAAAATTTTGCCTTGTTTTACAAATAACCATTTCATACAAGAGATATGCCATGACAAAGGATTTGCAGAACAGTGAGGCTTTCCCAAAAAAGCACAGGAGAAGCAGCTTACTTTAAGTCTCTGTCTCACAGAAACCTGGTATGGTTTTATATGGAGTAAAAGGGAATGAGGTCACTGATTTGACTCATTCACTTGAGCTATTAGGATTTAAACTGGCTTCTTTTTATAAACATATTAAAGCAAATAACAGACTGAAAACATGCACAAAAGGAACCAAGAACTTTACCTGCCAACTGCAAAACCAACATAAATACTTCATATATCCGACATAAAATAATATTTTAAGCTCTGTCCGTAAAAAAATTGTACATAATTTTATATTACCATAGATACCATTGTTTACTACGGAATAGTAGTAAACATGTAAACAAACCTCTGTACTACTTGCTGCACTAACCTTTGCTGCTGCTGCAGACACGGTCAACATAACGGAGACTTCGCTGCCTTTGCCCTTATCCCATGATATGGCTCCTCCAGCAGCATTCAGTGTTAGTTTATCAGATGACTCCGGTGGAGCAGATAAAGCCTCAGCAGGTTTTACATCTGGAAACACTTTCACAAAGACACAAAGATTTTAGATGCATGTGCAAAAACGATATGCATTTTTCAAGATCCAAAAGCTACACATTACACATCAGAAACTAAACCAAATTTGAGGAACTTACCTGGTATGGCACAACGAGGAATAAGGGGTATCACTGGTGATAAGGCTCGCTCTTCCTCCTCCTCTTTCACATCACACAATGAAGGGAACCGCTGTGTGTCCTCTCCAATAATGCTTTCAGGTGAGGAAGCTGGTACAATGTAGTCAGGCGAATCACTTTCTTCATCACTTTCCATCCTGAAAAAACAAATATCACACTAAAACTATTCTCGCCACAGATCATATATACGACCATTTCTTTATAAAAATGCAGAAAAGTTATTTGGCCATGTCTTTTCTTACCTGACATCTTCACTCTGGTTGTGTGGGGGAGTGGGAAGGGCAGCCAAAAGGTCCAAGTTGCGCTCATCTGAGCCTGGAAAAAAATGAAAAACATGTGGGTGCTTTCATGAAGTTTACAATTTACACCCTTCAGTATTCATTCTGAAAATTAGGGGGTGTAGACATTTTCTTTTTATTCCAAACATAAACACATACAAAAAATTTTTTAAATAAAATAGAACTTATATTTATAAATTTGTAAACAATACAACTTGCTACAAACCAGAGTTGTGCTTGCAATAAAACATTACATTTTACACATAGGTTGCAGGAAAATCACCTTTTCCTATGCAAGTTTTAACAATTTGACAAAGTCAAATACTCCTCACAGCAATTCAGGAAAAAACACTTCGGCAGAAACACTTATCACACCTTTTTTAACCTCAATTTCTGTGCTGCTCTCAGATTCCTTCTTTGTTTCAGTCAGCTCTTCAGATGCGGTCACACCATTTACCATTTTCTGCTGCACAGATGGCGGTGGTGTTGGAGGCAGCGATGAGGGTGGAGTGGGAGGGTTGCTGAGGTTACTCTTTAAAGAAAAATATAAAAGTAAATATGTATTACCACTTACATAAACAACGATTCTGTCAAATCATGCGATACCTTTACAAGCATAATGAACAGGTACCTTGCTTAGCAGTTGAGTGTAGTAATCTGGAATGCTATCCAGGGCTCCACTACCAAAAGTGCCTTTCAATGGACTTTTACCATTAACTGGATTGCTGCTGCCAAATGGAGCGAACAGGCTAAAGTTTGCAGTGATTGAAGGTTCCACCAGTGGCAAGAAAGCAAGCTCCTGCAAAAGATAAAGTTTACTTTTTCAGTTCAGTCTTTATTAGGAATTAAATGTTCAAGTAAAAAATAGTAGGGGTGGAAATTCTGTCTTTGTTGCTGTTAGAAAGTGACTTTTGACACCCTGTCTGGAAGCAATGTCTTTTTCTACCAGTCAAGAAGTGAAGGAATCACTTTAAGAGGACTTACAATTCTTCCCTGCTGTGAAAAATAAATAAAAAGTTTTAGAATTAAAAAATAAATTTAAAAACTAAATAACTAAATTATCATATTAAAGCAGACTTACCCAACAGTAAAATCAAAATAAATATTGAAATGTGACAGTTAGGCTTAGACTACACGGACGTTTTTCCACAGCGTTTAACCTGAGGCTTTAAAAGGCCATGTTTGGAATTCCAATGCAATTCCAATGGGCTAATCCACACCACAAGGTTTCCTTGAGGCACGTTTTTGGCGGTATAGAGAATGTTCCTTGCAATGTTTTAAATACTAAAACCCAGGGTAAATGTGGGAAAACAGGAGAAAACGCTCCCATCGAATTAAATGGAGGCTTTTACAAGCGTTTTTAACCTTTTTTGAAAGCTTCCATTGAAAACACTGGGGGCTTTTTATAAGAGTTTTAGCCAGGACTTTGGAATCTGGAAGCCCTCTTTATTAAGAAGACTCCCAGATCTCCACAATCCTACCCTGGGGAATGAGTACAGGCGTACATAAAACCCCGTAATCGTTCACTGAAGGGGGGTAAAAATATGTGTAAACAATAAGACGAGGCTTTAATGTTAAAGTATTTTATTGAATTTGTGTTTTGTGCAACAAACTTTTATTTTTATTTTTTTACAGGTTATCCCACAATGAAAGGATTATTTCCACAGCTGCATTCATGACATGAGCACAGCCCTTAGACTCCTGACAGGGTTGGATCCCCGGGCACTAGAGGGCAAATGAGGACAAGTCTCCCCATTCACCTCTAGTGCTTTGTGATTGGCTGCAGAAAGGGAAACCCCAATGACACTTGAGCCATCATCAGGGTTTTCCTTTTTTTCAACCATTTAGCACTAGACTTGAATGGGGAGACTTGTCCCCATTCACCTTTAGCGCTGATCGACTGAGGAAAGGGAAACCCTGATGACGGCTTAAACGTCATTGAAATTTCCCTTTCCTCAGCCAATCACAGAGCAGAACTCTGCTATGCTGACAGTTTCATTTTCTTGATTGCTCCCGCAGCCCTAGCGGAACTGTGGTATGTGTTCTTGGATACAGAACACATGCCACAGTTCCTCTAGGGCTGCGGGAGCGGTAAACTTAAATAGGGAGACTAGGCTGAGGAAAGGGTCATCAGGTTCTCTTTCCTCAGCCAATCATGGAGCAATATAGGTGAATGAGGAGACTTGCCCTCATTTACCCTATAGTTCCTGAGGATCCCACACTGTCATGAATCCCACGGCTGTGCTTATGTCATGAATGCAGCCGTGGGGAATCATCTTTTCATTGTGGGATAACCTGTAAAAAAAAAAAAAAAAAAAAATTAAGTTACACAAAACACACACATTTAATAAAATACTTTAACATTAAAGCCTGGTTTTTTTTTGGTTTTTTTACACACATTTTTAACCGGTTCAGGGAATGGTTCTATGTACCCCTGTACTCATTCCCTAAAGGGGTTAAAAGGAAAACTTTTAAAAAGGCTTATGTAAAAGCACGGCAAGCTTTAAAACGCTTGTAAAAGTGCAAAAAAATGCATAAAAAGGTGGTAGGAACGTTTACATGCGTTTTTAAACCGTCCATGTAGACCTAGCCTTATACACACATAGTATTGCAACACCGACAATTATAGATAAAAGGATAGCTACATTTAGAGTCTGGAAAAAAGAACTAGCAATTACCACATTTACCTGTTTCAGCTGCTTCACAATCGCATCTGGAGATTTTAAGCTGTCTTCTCTTCTAATCTTTTTACGGGAATTTGGAACTTTTTCATTAGTCTTCTGTGTCCTTTTTGGCTTTGGTATGGCTTTTTTTGCACAGGGGTCCTTAAACAACATACAAATACATAAATGGAAACAAGGTTAAAGAAAAAAAGAAGTGCCCCTCCAGTAAGGATGTTCCAGTAACTTGTAATCTACATTTCAATATTTACCAAGATAAATTATCATCAACTTACGTCTTTATTATGAGGTGCAGCTTGCAACTTCTGCTCCAGAACAGTCAACTTGCTATCTATATGGCCATTGATGTCTGAATGAACACCTTCTGCAGAGCGCTGTGAAGCAAGCTGCACAGTCTTTGCACGCAGCAATTTCTGCAGTAAAAGATGTCCAGCTTCCCCTTTGGCTCCAACAATCGCTACGTCACCATTTGCTTCAAATTTTACATCTTGACTGCCAGACACACCTTGTTCCACATTCTCTGGTTTAGGAGGTGGATGTATCATTTCTCCATTTTCTTGAGGAAGAATGATCTCTCTCCTAGTCTGCTGGTCTTCTGTTTCCATGCTTTCTTCCTGAATTGATGCACTTATCTGCATGTCCCCAGCATTATCAGGGCCTGGCTGGCCACTAATCTCCTTGGGAGATCCCTTATCTTTGGATTCCTTGGCAGAAGTGTCATAGTTTGTTACTTCTACTGATTTATTATCTGATGCATCAGAGACCTGAACTGCTGTATCACTCTGAACAGCAGTTGGTGTACTGGGGAGTGAAGATTCCGAATTATGACTTTGGCTGGTCACTGCATCTGGCAATTCAGCACTATGCTGTAAAGTCTGGACATGTTGTTCTGGGGAAGTGCTCTGACTTTTTGACTGTGAGACAGTTGTTGCTCCCAAACATTCAGCAGAGGAGTCAGGTGGCTCTTTCTTTGGCTCCTGTAGACTCTCAAGTTGTAACTGTGCTTGCTGCTGACGTAGCTGCTGCAAATGCATTTGTATCTGCTGTTGTAACTGAAGCTGCCTTTGGGGTGGCTGATTGAGCATTTGCTGTTTCAACTGCAAAATATGTTGCACTTGTTGAATCTGCTGTAACTTCTGCTGCTGAATTTGTTTCAACTGCTGCATATTGTGGGGTTGACCTTGAGAAGACTGCTGTGGCTGTGTTTGTTGCACTTGCTGGACCTGAACTACATTTTGCTGCAACTGACCTTTTACATCATGAGATTGCTGAGCTAACTGTAGCTGTGCCTGTTGAAGCTGCAATTGCATTTGCACAGCTTGTTTATGATGCACTTGCTGTTTAATTTGTAATTGCTGCATTTGATTTTGTGCTTGTCCCATTTGTTGAATCTGTTGTGGGTTCTGTGCACCTACTTGTTGGATAAGCTGCTGTTGTACCTGAATATTCTGCAGTTGTTGGAGTTGTATCTGTGTGGTTTTGCTTGGAGTCTGCAACTGTGAAGGCTGTTGAAGGTTATGCTGTTGAGGTACCTGGTGCTGAAACTGCTGTAACATTACAGCTGCCTGAGATTGTGGCTGCTGTTGTAGCTGTGGTACTACTTGACTCTGTGAACCCTGCTGCAAATGAGATGCCTGATGTGTTTGTTGCTGTGCATGCTGGACATGCTGCAAATGCTGCTGACCAGTAATCTGCTGTGGCAACCCTGCAAAAGATGACTGTGGCTTATGTTGTCCCTGCTGTATCTGTAATTGCTGAGTCTGTGGTGTTTCAGTTTGTGGAAGTTTCTGCATCAGATTTTGTTCCATGCTTTGGCTGGAATCTTTGACTTGAGATTGAAGCATTTGATCAGGTTGTGTGTTATCTGTCTGTGGTTGATTTTGTGATTCTTGCTGCTTGTTATCTGTTTGCTGTGACAATGGAAGCTGAAGTGCATGTGGCAGCTGATTTAATTCGTGCTGTCCTTCACTTTGCTGCTTAGCTGCATCCAACTGGGGTATTTGTTGCCCTTGCAAATGTTGCTGAGCTGGAGATGGAGTTTGCTGCAAATGTGGCAATAGATGTTTAACTTGCTGCAGGGTTGGTTGCTGCAAAATTTGTTGCTGTGTTGGAATCATCTGTTGCATATGTTGTTGTTGATGCTGCAGGGAACATTGTTTGTTATGATATTCATGTTGTTGTTGATGCTGCTGCGTTTGTTGTAACTGTTGCATATGCTGCAACTGTTGTGTATCTAAAACTTGCTGTGTTTGCTGAGCAAGTTGTACCTGTTGCTGTTTTTGTTGGAGCTGTATTTGCTGTTGTTGCAGGAGTTGTTGCTGTAGCAGTTGAAGCTGTTGTGGGTTTTGATGTAACTGTTGAATTTGCTGCTGTTGTGTCTGCTGCAATTGCGGCTGCTGTGATGGCTGCAATTGCTGCTGGGTTTGCTGCATTTGCTGAAGCTGCTGCAGCTGTTGTTGAGCCTGCTGTAGCTGCTGCAGTTTCTGCTGCTGCTGAACTTGCTGCAATTGTTGAAGTTGCTGTTGATGTTGTTGCTGTAATTGCTGGAGTTGCTGATATGCTTGTTGCAATTGCTGAAGCTGTGACTGCTGCAAAGGTTGAGTCTGTTGTGCTTGCTGCAACTGCTGAAGTTGTTGTGTTTGCAACTGCTGAATCTGCTGCAATTGATGCTGCAGCTGCTGAATCTGCTGTTGAATTTGTTGCGATGCTTGTGGCGGCTGCTGCTGTGTTTGGATCATCTGTTGAGATTGTGACACTGTTTGAACTGGTTGTGCCTGTTGCGATGGCTGAATCTGTTGTGTTTGTATGGGTGGCTGAGTCTGCTGATGACTTTGTTGGAACTGCTGAAGCTGTTGTTGGGTTTGCTTTAACTGCTGAACTTGCTGCTGCTGAGCTTGCTGAAGCGTTTGTTGCAGAGGCTGAACTTGCTGCAGTTGTTGTGCTTGCACCTGATGCTGTACTTGCTGCTGATTCTGCTGCAGTTGTGTAATCTGATTTTGTGTAATCTGATTTTGATGTGTTTGTTGTAGATGTTGCAACTGAACTTGCTGACGCTGCTGTGACACCTGTGGCATTTGATGCTGTACTATCTGCGTCTGCTGAAGTTGTTGCAACTGTTGTTGCTTGAATTGTTGGGTCTGCTGCACTTGTTGCAACTGATGTTGGATTTGTTGGACTTGCTGTATTTGGTGTTGCATTTGGGTTGCCTGTGGCTGCGTTTGTATTTGCTGAAGTGACTGAACCTGTTGTGTCTGCTGCAGCTGAGTCTGATTCTGTTGAAGCTGATGTTGTTGTACTTGCTGTTGCATCGTATATTGTGTTATCTGTTGCTGATTAGAGGATGCTTGCTGGGGCATTCTATATTGAGGTGGAGGTTGTTGAGCCAGATGACGCAAGCCAGATGTAGTCTGGGAATGCTGGTTAGCAGCAGATTCTTGGTTCTGACCAACACCATGTCTAACACCAGGAGATTTTAACAAGGCGCTCTGGTCAAGTTCATTTGCTTGAGGAATTTCACTAGTGCTTTCTGGAGCCGATTTCTGTACAGTAACAGAAGTGCTATCCTCTGTATAATTTGCTTGTTCAGCCCCAACTGTTACAACTTGTTGACCTGAGAAAACACCTCTTGATGGTGTTTGACTACCAGGTGTTCCATTTTGTATCACAGCATGAGATGCAACAGGCTGCACATTATCTTGCTGTGTGGCTTGCCTAAGAGCTTGAGCCTGAGCCTGTTGGTGTCTCTGAATTAAAATAGCCTGCAACTGGTGCAATTGTGGAGGTGTCAAATGTCTCAACTGCGGATTTTTTGCAATAATACTCTGTAGCTGAGCCCTTATTTGAGCCATGAGCTGGGTGTTCTGCAAAGCCATGAGGTTAGCATAAGGAGCCTGTTGGCCACCTAAAGTTGGTCTTTGCTGACCTAGCGGATGTGAGAGTTGCTGGCCAACATTAGCCTTGGCCTGTTCATTTGCCGGTCCTTGTATAGAATTTTGCCCCAGTACGTTCTGCATCTGAATTACACTCGTTTGTTGTGTGGTTGGAGCAGCCATATGTGGGTTTTCCTGGCCAAGAGCTTGTTGTGGAGTCCCAAGGCTTTGCTGTTGGGGAGAAAGTATATTATTCTGTTGTTGTCTTACAGACTGTTGCAGTGGACTTGATGAATTAAATAGACCCTGTTCTTGTTCAGTAGATTGGTTTATCTGCTGCCCATCTTCCGCTGGCTCTAGAGACTGCAAATCTGTTTCCTGGCTCAAGGATCCCAAGGTGCCCTGGCTTAATTGTTCTTGGTTTTGTGATTCACTAGGATCAGAAATTCCTGCACTGCTTAAAGTTGGTTGTTGTGGTTGCTGCTGCTGACCTTGAGTTTCAAGTGAACCTTCTTGAAGCAACGAGGCGTCACTCATAGTATCTTTAGCATTCAAAACCTGCTGAGTGTGAATGCTCTGTGGATGACCAGGAAGGTTTTGGTTTGTGGATTGAATTTGTCCTGTACTTGGCATCTGGGATAATGTGTTGCCCCCCTGACTTAATACAGTTTGCTGCTGCATATGAGGAGATACTCCAACCATGTTCTGCTGAGTCTGGGACAAAACAAGACGAGGTCCTACTATATTTTGTTGTTGAGCCATTGGTGATGATCCCAAAACACGCTGCTGCGCAATCAACATCTGTCTCTGTTGAGCTGTATGATGTTGTAAAGCAGATGCCTGAGAATGTCCTATAAGGGTCTGTGGCGTTTGTGAGGTTGCTTGTTGTACCACCAGCCCGTGTGAATTTCCTATCACTCCATGCTGCTTGCCTAACATTGCTTGAGACACATTATTTTGAGGAGACAGTGGGAAATTTTGGTGCTGCTGCTTCTGTGCTAGCTGTATTCTCTGCTGTTGAAGCTGGCGCTCTTGGATCATCCTTTGCTCAGGGGTAAGACCTTGCAGATTTGGAGCAGATGAAAAGAAACCACTGGAAGTTCCAGGGACAGCTGGGTTATTTCCTTGAGCTGGATGTTGTTGGGATACAGACTTGACATAAGAAGTTCCATGCTGAGCTTGAATAGACAAACCTGTTTGCAGACCACGCAAGCCTCCAGGTTGTCCAACTAGCTGGTTGTGTTGCATGGCAGTTGCTTGCTGCTGCATACCATGTCCAGCAATTATTTGACTTGGGACTTTGGTTAGAACCCGAGTGTTTTGGCGGGGACTGTTAGGTACACCACAGCTTTGTTGTTGTTGCTGCTGCTTAGTTCGGTATTCTGCCATTAGGTTTGTATGCTCCTTCTGCTGTTTACGAACCTTGAAAAAAAAATAAATCATACATTAAAAAAAAGTTAATGAAGCAATATTTATCATACTAAATATACACAATTTCAAACAAACCTCCAAATGAGATTAAATCCATTTATATAGCCCAATATTTATAGTTACTTTCAAATGTTACCTTTAAGTAAAAAGTAAACTAGCTAAATTATTGCATTTCACAGTAAATGCAGTAATAAAGTAACCACAACCTGTATAGTTAAATGTGATGGGATGGGTTACCTCAATCATTGCACATATGCTTGAAGAATGTGGGATAGGAAAGAATGACCAAGCAAGCTCAACATGCCAGTTTTTTGGGTTTTTTAATATTAGTACCAAAGGTTTTAAGACTGCAGATAAAAACAGTGCCTACTTCATGGATCTGGAGACTAAAACATGCTGCAGCTCCACCTCTAGACTACTTTAAACAATACTACACTTCTATAAGCCTTAATTACTGCTGCCCACAATCTTAAGTTCTTCAAATTATCCGCTGGTTCACAGAAGAGATGAACACTCAAGTGTTTGCATGACAATCACAGGTCGTCTTCAAATAGTGCCATTTAAAAATATTCTGTTAACTGGCATTATTTGTCACTCTCTAACTTTTGACTAAATATATGTCAAGATTTCTATGAAATCACTGCAGAATTACACTACAGATATGTTAAGCCTAGACCTGCATGATACCAATTTAGTTTTGGTCTTTAGAACACAAGCCCATACCTTCCATAGTGCGGACTATGAATAAGCCAATCATTTTACCTGGTCCAGCTGTTTCTGAATCTTGCTTTGCTGCTCGGTAACTAACTTCAGTTTCTCTGCATCTGCCTCTGGGAACTCCCGTCCAGCTTTCTTTGCAGTCCTTTGTTTAGCACACAGAGCTTTGCGAGACTTGCGGTGAACCCCAATTTGTTCTTCCAGTACTTTTAATTGCATCTGTAAGAGTTGCTGTGTGTGCAAGAGCCACTCTTCATAGTTGTGTGGGTCTGTATCATCTACAATATGGTAAAAATGAATAGGTAACATACATTGCTGTGGTTTGAACACAATTATAAATTTTAGGCAAAGGGACAGAAACGTACAACAGTTTTATTCTTGAAAAATGTAATTTAAAAACAAAAAAAACAAAAACACACAACGGACCAACAGCCCTTATTTGGTCACAAGTCTTAAAGTTTACAATAATAAAATGATATATCTCCTTATGTGATATATCAAAGTATATATTATGCTTGTTATCACTTATCCTATAGCACTATGATTGCCTTTTACTTTGTACTGTTTGTTGAAAAAATAACAAAAAACCTTGAAGTGGAAAAAAAATCACGCTATACTTAAAAGCTATACTTAAAGCTGAATGCACCAAATTGGTGACCCATTTAGACAAGTGCAAATTAAAATCAAAATCTACAATCTCTCTTTCATAGCAAAGCTTAGACTATGGGTGGAAGGAGAAGCAGTCCAAAGAGCAAATCCTGTGTGCTGCAGTCCTTATGCACTAACAAGCAACATGCAGAGAGGAAACAGAAGAGTGACAAATGAGCTCAGTCTGTCACCTTTCCTTTTACTGCCCAGTAGCTCTGGATTCATCATTAAGAATGAATCCATTGACAAAACAAGTCTGCATTCACTGTTCCAGTTCAAAAGCTCCCTTGCCGTGCAATATATTTTGACTACTGTCTAAATTTGTTTGAAAATATTATCTATCAAACTCTATGATATGATACTTTAAATGCAAAGATGCAGACTCAATGAATGAGAGAACTTCAAAAGAGAAGTGTCAGCAAAGTGTTTATGCTGCAGCAGAAAAAAACTTAACGTACTCAAAACATTCCAATTTACATGGTTTTAAACAAGTAGATTTTTTTGCCAATATATTTCATTGCCACAAATCAATGTGGAAGTAAAACTTCAGCACTGATGTTTTTCTTAAAAACAAAAAGGGGTACTTACTGATTATTCCTTGCACTATAGCAGGTGGGTTGGGACGAGGCTGAGTCGGATCTATGCTGCTTCTTTCCTAGAAGACAAATAAAGGGTAACATTAACACATAAAGCACCTTTATTTAAATAGTGACAGCCTACAAAGAATAAAGCCTTCTAGCCTAAAGACAGAGGGTCTCACAAATGAGTTAAAGCAGAAACATATAGGAAGGATCTGACTGGATGAAGTAAAGGACATAAAGACAGTTTGAGGTATACACTGTAGGGGCTAACTTAAGCCGCGTACACACGTGCAATTTTTGTCGTTGGAAAGGATCTTTCACGATCCTTTCCAACGACAAAGGACTGCACGTTGCATGAACGGTGCTGTACATACAGCACCGTTCATGCTCCATGGAGAGGGGAGGGGGAGAGCGATGGAGAGGGAAGGGGGAGAGGGATGGAGCGCCACTCTGCTGCGCCCTCTCCCCCTTCCCTTTCATTAAGATCTGTTGTCGTCCATTGTCCGTGGATCCCCCAGGACAGTCGTTCGGACGATGGACGACACCGACTGTACACACGGCAGATTTTCGGCCGATATCTGGCCGATGCCGATTATCGGGCGATAAAAATCTGACGTGTGTACGCAGCTTTACATATGCAAGTTTTAAAAACACATGTGTGATTAAGTGTATGTCTAACAAAATTTTAGGGTTCCATGAGAACTATTTTCCCTAATTTTACATTATGGTAATTTATAACGCTATTTATCTTTATAGTCATCTTTTATTGCTGCCTGTGTTCATACTACACTCTACCATTGCAAGTGTGTTATCTGGGCAGATTTATACCAGTTAATTATGTAAGTTCAGAAACGCACACTTTCTGTAGGAAAGGAGAGTGGGAGGGTTTTAGTACTATAGCAAAAGAAAACTAGTAGGTCCCACTCCACAAAACTGCATTTCTCACATATTAGGCAATGTGACTTAATTGTCTCTATTTGCAGGAAAAACAAGCACAGGTAGCCTTTGGGTCACTTTGGCACAAATATAGGTGTGCAATCACAAGAGTGGGGAAAAAAAAGAGTGCATTTACAGCCAAATTAACAGGTTTAAGTGGCTTTCTGGGAACCCTATTTTTTTTTCTCTTTTTCAACTCCTGTCTAAGGCTACTAAAGAGATCTGGTTGGAAGTGTTGGCTGTAGCTTTAAAACACAGAAGGCTTCAACAATAAAAATAAAGTTTTAAGACTCAAAAAATTGCTGCTTACAACTGCCGTGTAGACTACAAATATTTCTCTTAGACAAAGCAATACTTCACAAATGTTCAGTGCTCACTTACCTGTGAAGTACCTGGCAGCCCCTGGGTAGTGGACTCTGTAGGTGCAGGAACTCCTAGTCTTTGAGCAAGAATGGAAACTTGTTGTCTACAGAGAAACAAACAAAAAAAAAAAATATTTAAAAAAAATATAAAAGTCAGATATGGATATACACAAACACACACAAAAAATAGAACAAACCTTTAGCAACATTATCACCCTATTCATTTCAAAGCAAACCTACCACAGGAAAATTATGGAATCTGAACTCAACAATCCTACCTCAAGAATAATACCTACAAATACTAAACTACTCTTGAACTGTTATCCTAAGAGCATGGACGCAGATCCCTCCATCCCACGCCATCATGGCCATCTTCTGGCTACGTCACGCATTCTCGAACTGCACAGGCGTGAGATTGGGTGATGAAGCCTGCTGTAAAGGGGGAGGGGTGGTGGAGTGCCGATTTCTCTGCGCATGCGTGAGATCTGCATTTTTTTCCCCATTACAGGGGAGGGGGGGAGCATCCAAGAGCCTCCTGGGATGCATGATGTAGCTATCCCAGGAGGCTCTAATGTGGCGATAAGGACATACAAGGGTTATCTGCCCTTTTATGTAAAGTAAATATTTTGGCAATACGTCTGCTTTAAGCAGAAGAGAGTGACCACATTAAAAGAGAAATTTCTTCCTAATACGCTAGCTGCCAGGCTTTAATGATAAAACACCATACTTTAAATACTTTATAGCGCACATCCAAAAAGAAAGTAAAGTCAAATTTCCTGACCTGCACAATTATGATTAAGGTATTTTTTCCAGGGGGTCAGCATGCCAACCTAGCTAGTAACATTTTCAGAAGAAGGAAAATCTAAACACAAAATGTGCGAGCATTCACTGCCAACATTCAAACCAGTAATCAACAAATGCCAATAACTTATTGTGAATGCATCCATGGTGTGTTATGTTATTCCAAAAAGGAAAAAAAATCAGGTCAAAGTAATTTATACTTTTGAGTAGATGACGCTGTGTTACAAATCCTGTCGCAGATGAGTTTTACACTTTATGCGAACACAGCGCCTCCTAATGGCCGAAGTAGAAAGCTAGATTTCAAGTTAAAATCTCTCAGCTTAATATTTAGCATTTCATGTATGTTTATTGTCATAGTAATAACGAAGAAATATTGAATGATAGTTATTTTTCAGGAAATTTGTGTTATAACATCCTAAGCATGATATGTGAGCCCATCTACTTGCTGAGACAGGCTGCAATATGCAATGTTCATTACTGCAGAAACAGCCAGGCGATGTCCCAGACCCGAAATTCTTGGTACAGCCAATCAAGATGGCCGAAGATCATCCAGAAGCGGAAGAATAGAAGGAAGAGCATTAGTGTGCACAAGCATTAGTGAGCACTGTAAATATGCATAAATGCACAACATTTAAATGCATTGGAGCTCTTGTTTTTTATGCCTGACAAGGCATAATGATGCTTTTCTACTGCTGTGCATAGAATTACAGTAGTAAAAAGAAAAAATTTAAGAATTAAATTCAGCACATAGTAACACATTTTACTATCCCATCAAATGCAAAATACAGGTTTGCTGGATATCAAAATAGTAAAGAGCTTGTACCTTCAAAAACTCCTCTGTTGCCTTGGTTGCTTGGTAGAGGTGAGAGTTTATGAAAAACTAATAAGAAAACACTACTTGTGGCAGGGCCGTCACCAAGAGGACCTGGCATGAAATATTTCAGGAAACAAGCTGTACAGGGTCAGACAGGACCACACAGTAAAGAGCAGTGAAGTAGAAAGGAAGATAAGTATGTATCCAGGAGGGTTTCACACAAAGGGCTGGGGGCGAACTGAAGGATATCTTGTACTATGGTCACAATTGTCCTTTAATGGACAAAAAATGTAAGTCATTTTCATATGTGCACACAAATTGGAAAAGAAAAAAAAGTAGGGAGCTTACAGGTTTAGGGATGATAAACAGGTGGAAAGAGTAAACAGATTAAAGTAATATATCATACCTGTTAATAGCTGGTGTGACACCAATGGTACCCTGAGCCATAACCTTTTTAATTCCTTTCAAAGCCACCATCTTTGCCTTGGCAATAGGATCCATAATGTCATCGGCTGCAAATTTATCAAGATCTGAAATCATATTAAAAATAACGTATTAAATATTCAGGCATAGCAGAAATGTAAAACATTGGTTTGGGTAAACCTACCGAGTAAAGTTCAATTTCTGCTACTGGACAATTTTAAATAGTCTGCACCATTCATATTATAGGAAGCTGACATCACTAGGGCAATTTAAACAAAAAATAGGATGTGACAGGGAAAAAGCATGCCAAGCACGGCGCATACATTTCATGTGCATTAGCTGTGCTTTTAATGACAACAAATAAAGTATTAATAAAAGTAAAACTGCCAAAAGTTAAAATTTTATCTTACATACAAATTATATATCTGTGCACCCAAATTTTATAGGCTTCGGAAGAGATGTAAAGATAGAATCAGGACCAGAAATTCATAAAGGCAGATTTTAACACTAGATGCATTGTATATTAAATAGAAACAAAAACATACCTGTATCTGGGAAAAAGTTGTTTGTCAGCTGCTGCTGTTGCTGCTGCATAACCAACTGCTGCTGTTGTTGTTGCTTCATTATTATCTGCTGACCCAAGATTGGCTTGGAAGAAAGAGCTTGCTGCTGATGTCCACCAGTTTGTACCAAATGCTGCCCACCAAGCAAGTGACTCTGGTTAGCACTGACATGCATGGGTGACTCTAGTGTGGAACTACTTTGTACACCAAGTCTTTGCTGCATTTGTTGAGGAGGAGATAAAAGCTGTGAAGCAGAACCTGTACCCTGATGCCTAGGTAAAAGGCCAATTCCAACTAGATTTGCTTGATGTCCATCTTGTTGAAGGTGAGGTGCTGAAGAATTTGGCATGGCTGAACTGGTTAACATTGAATGAGGCTGTACACCCTCTGGATGCTGTGCTGTCATCATTTGCTTTTTCTGCTGTTCCTTTTTCTCATGTTCTAGAAGGTCCTCCATTAGGAGTGGAAGTTCACTAGCTACAAGAGAGCTCTCCATCTTATCTAAATCATCACTAGGAGACTGCCGATTGCACTGCAGGCCAAGTGGACCTTCATCCAAGTCAAATTTCCCCAACATTAAACTGCTTGGATTAGCCATAACCGAGGATTCTTTAATCGGGAAAAGGGAGCCACTCTGGTTTGTGGCTTGAACAACATTTGTACTAGAAGTATGAAGATTTGACCCGGATTTTAATAAGCCTAATGAAACCTTTTCAGTTCCAAGGGATGACTCAGTTTTAATATTGACAGAATTGCTAGCAGAAAACTGACAAGTATTAGCCTTCAAGCCACCATCTTCTAGCTTTGGTTTTAAATCACCTGTATATGAAGGGTGATTTGTTTCCACACTGGAAGTGACTTGAGAAGTACTTTCACAGCTATCAAGGCCAAGTCCCAAGTCACTTGCTAGTTTATCTTTGGTTATTTCTAATTCTGTTTTAGCTTGCAAATCTTGCTGCAATTTGTTTGGCAGAGGATCTGTTTTCGTCTCTACAACTGGGTCCATTTTAAGCATTGCCTCCTCTTCTGCTTTTTCATTTGCAGATTCAACTAGACGTAAATGTTCGTTGAAAATATCTTTTTTGTCTCCTGTGTCCAGCTCTGGGTCTGTATAAGCAAGGAGATCAAACTCATCACCATTCAATAGATCATCTAAATGTGGATCATTTGTCTCAAGGTTATCAAGGTTGTCTAAATCATCATCAGCTTTAGCAACGTCAAGGCTCAAGTTGGCCAAGTCATCATCTTCCAAGTCTTTGTGTGAATCAAAATCAACATCAAGCTCTGGAGGTTCCTCACACTGTACTCTACCAGCTCCAATTCCAGCGACAGAAACTTCCTTTGAATTTTCAGGCTGCGTGGCTGCTGGAGGAAGTTGGACACCTGTTTGTTGTGGAGGGATTTCTGGAGCAGCATCAACTTTAGTCTGAACTGGCTGTGACACATTAATAATGTTTCTACCCTGAGGAATTGATGGAGGAGTAGCCATGATTTTCTGAGGCTGTAATAATTGATTCCTTATTACTGGTACTTGCAAAGGATTACCATCACCTCTAACTACACCTGTCATTAAGGAGGAGTTGGTACCATCAGCTGGCAAAAAAAAGCGGGGCCTGTTTTGAGAGCCAGGTGGTGAAAAGGGACCACTGACCGGCAGCTTCTGTCCATGATGACGCAGTTCAATATAGGGTGCCCCACCAACAGTGACTGAAGAAGGAACCTGATCTCCAGGAAATGGTAAACGCACTATTCCTCCACTGCCCACTGTAGGACTTTGTGGAGGACGATTTACCTCTGGAAATCTAACAGGAGTCATAGTCCTTTGTGCCACTGGTGACTGCCAGACATTTTGCTGGTCAGGGTATGATCCTCTTGAATAGAAGGGCTGGGGTGTTTCCGAAGGATGCCTTAAGGGAAGGAAAAAAAAAAAAAAGTGTTACAATTATTATTGGTACTTTAACACACTCAGCATAACATATTTAACTTCATAAACTGCCGCTAAAAGAATTAATCTCCAGGGCAGTGTTTTTTATCCTGGAGTTAAGTACAAAACTGTATAGACATCACAGGATATTGGGATAACAGAAATACAGATCCTGTATTTGCTGACTTTTGCCAAAATGCTCACCTTCTTTCCTTAGCCAGTTTCTGGTCTGGAACAAATATGTAAGGCAGAAATGACCATTTGATCACCATTTACGAGGAGGTCACAGTGGACCAAATGTATTACCTTAGGCCCTTTGCCACACAAACAACTATATAACAGCAATTTGTAGCAGCCAGAATTCTCTGAATTGTTTTCTCTGACTATTCAAAGTTGGATACAGAGTTCCTGTTGTAGCTGGCTACAATGCCCATCTACACAAGTATAAATTCATTAGTGTGTCAACATCATCAACTGCAAAGCATAACATTAATTAAAAAAAAAAGCTGAGAGATTGTCTTACTGCTACAAAATTGCTAGTGTGACATAGGCCTAAGTTATAGGTAAAGAGGAACTAAAACAGAATTTTTACCTTATATAAAAGGGTTATCTACCCTTTTGTGTAAAGTGAAATTTATGAGTTTAGGTACGCTTTGAGGAGGACAATAAAAGCAGCAGCTAGGGGACTAGGGGACTATATTCTTAAAAATCCCATATCGTTCCTTATTTGTAGTCTGACAAGTCACAATAAAGATCAATAAGCTAAAAATAGAATGGTGCAGTTATCAAGTAGCCTGTTTAAAGTCTTAGGCAGTTCCATTTCTAAAACCAATATTCCAAAACCACAATATTTTCTTACAAGCAAAAGTCTCTGGCATTAGAGAAAACTGAAGGAAAACCTTCAACATTTTGACTGGGTACAGGGTTCAGATTATTAGGACTGGGAATTTCACACCATCCTTTCATCCTCAAAATAAAGTACCTGACAGAAATATCCACAGTGGCAGGTGAAGGAGAAGGCAAAGGTGTACTCAGTCGCTCCTCTTGTGAAAATGGTGATGTTACTACTTGTCCAGGACCTTTGGGAGCACCGGGAGAGGGTGGAATTACTCCGATTTCATTTTTAACCTGCAGAATTAAAAAAATATGATTAAAAAAAAAAAAAAAAAAATCAACAAGCAAAAATCCACCAACCTCTTAAACCATTAGCAGTAACATAAAAAGGAGATTATCTTCAGGACCTGCACTATTATTAGTTGTAAATAATATTACAGTAAGTAAATATTACAGCTCTTTATACATAGGCAATTACTCAAACCCAGCATGCTTATTTTAAATAACACAACCTTCCAAACAGAAAAATACCCCTTTGACCTGCCAGACCTCTTAGATATATCACATCTTCAAACATTAGGACAGAAGTCTCACCTGTGTTGGGTATGCAGCAAGTCGTCCCGATGACTCATAACTCTGAGCACCAGGTTCTCCACTCCACCCTGGCTGTGATGTGTTTAAAGCAGCAGCAGCAGCTTCTTTCTCCTGCCTCAAAGTATTCCTCTGGATTTGTTGCCTGATAAGAAGCTCTCGCAATCTTTGACGCTAGATAGTATAAAGACATTTCAGTATTTAAAACATATCTAGTAATAAGGAAGGAATGTACCATCAAACCAAAAACACTCATACCTGTCTTTGTTTCTCTTGCTCAGATTGGCTTAAATTGCTCAGAGCAGCTTCAGGGGTTCCCTGTAGTTCCGGTACGTCCTTCGTGGTACTGCCAAGAGAATTAGCAATGGCAGACATATCTTCCCTTTGTTTCTCTGCTGGAGAATTAAGGCCTGTGCGCTGGCTTGAAGCAGGGGATTGATAGGGTGCTTCCTGGGGTAATACTGAAGAAGGACGGAGTGGGGACTGAGCATAAAGTTCTGAAGTGCTACTGTTTCCAGATGAGTGTGGACTACTTGCAGGGTGAAAGGAGGTAGCTGTACTGCCACTGGGAGAGGTATAACTTTGTGGTTTGCTTGGGGTAAAATGACTGTTTGTTGAATGGGATGGTGTCATGTGGGGCTGATGAGAAGGAGAACTTTTTACACCATCTCCAGGAGAATGAGGAAAAGTGAAGCATGACTGGTTTTGAGAACTCTGATAAACACTGGTCCCAGGTGATCTAGCAAACAAAGATGCCTGCTGCTGGCTCGCCTGTACCTTATTGTGAACTTCCATAGACTGTGGATAGTTTGCACTTCCAGAAGTATGAGCAATTTGTGCAGCTGGTTTGAACACCCCTTCCATGACTGAAGGACGAGGTGGTTTGTGAGGAGGAGCAAATGGATCCCGTGATTGTGGCCGAGAAGGTGGACGGGAATATGGGTCTGGGGATTGAAATCGTGGAGTGACTGGGGATGGACAAAAGGCTTCAGCTGACAATGGTCTAGGTGTTAAAGGTGACTGAGAGCTCCCTTGTGACTGTGGGCTGGTAGGGACACGACTGAAAGGATCAGAGGACAGTGGCCGAGAAGTCAATATACCTTCTACTGGCTGAGGTCTAGGAGTTAAAGGTGGCTGGGAATAAGGATCTGTGTATGGTGTTGTAGATGTTTGCCTATACATTTCTGAATGATGCTGAGGTGATGCCACTTGTGCTTGCATGTGTATGTCTCTATGTGATGGAGCAGGACTGTGAGGTTCTAACTGGGACATACGAGGGGTTAAGGGTGCTTTGAACACATCGCATTTCATCTCGTTTGTTCCATCAGACCCAGCACTGTGTGAAAAACTAGGAGATCCAACATCATCTTTCTTAATTAGAAGCGCTCCATCTGTCTGTCTCTTTGGATCTGCGTAACGAGTGGGGGACATCATCGGCTCAATTTTAATTGAACTTTCAGACTGCTGGCAAGACCTTGATCCAGGACTTCCAACCAATGAAAGATTATCTAGGGATCCTGAAGGATAGCGTGGCTTGATAAAGGACTCTGGTTGATGATGTGGAGTGGATGAACGGCAAGTCTGATAGTCCATGCTTTGAGATGTATTTTGTGTATTCAGCGAATGCTGATGCTCTGTCCCAGAAAAAGTCTGAAAGCCTCCACTAGATACCGGAGACTGCGTGATGGAAGACGGATATCGGGGGTCCAGTGGATATGCAGGTGAACTGGGAAAGTGCTCCTGGGATGGAGACTGAGGGGGTAGTTTGAAGAAAATGTCACTAGAAGATTCTGTTCCTGGAGTGCTAGCTGATGAACGTTTTAAAAATAAGTCTGAAGAGGTAGACACTGCAGAGCCAGTAGACATAAAGAGATCTTGTCCTGATGTTCCTGTACGATAATCTGGATTCATTCCTGTCTGGGACCCTTGCTGCAGCGGCATCTGAAGCTGAAGCACTGGGCGCTCTGCTTTTCGTACTCCTTCTACTTTGGATTGCTTATTGATCTGACTTTCTGCCTGCTGTACATTCAGAGATCAAAAGCAGTCAGAATACAAAACTATCTAATGCATATCGTAAATAAAACAACAGAACGTGTATCACAATTGCATAAAGACACACAGATTTTGAGGTGCTGAGGGGTTTACTAGTTGGGATGCTTAAACATCTTTCTCCCCATCAAGCCTTTGTGTCATGAATAACCTAAATAAATAAATTATCCTATTATTAAAATATCTTCAAATATTTACAGTATAAGTACCAAAGAATGTGAAGACACAATCTAAAAGACAGTTACAGTTACAATTACTTATTACAGAATCTACCTTACTTTTAAAAGATGGGAAAAAAAATATCAAAAGAATTTATGCATACCTTCTGTACCTTGTTTATACGATGTGCTGCACGATTATCTTTGGCTTTTTGCTAGGGAGGGCAAAAAGGCATTGATTAAACTTTGACAACCACTGAAATAGCCACTACAAGGTCCACATTTTTTTGCATATATCACCCAACAATGCAAATCAATTATAACTAACTTATATATAATACATTAAAATTTATACATTGGGAACCTAAACACATATTTATACTATGCTTACAAAGGCATATTTAAAAATAAGGAAAAAAGGTAATTTAATACACACCAAATAAGGAGCTTTGTCTTGCGCTGGCACTTTCCTCCAAAGCTTCATTATCTGTTTGCATCGACTTGACCAATCTAACATAGCAGAAAATGAAGGATTAAGATTATATGTAGCTATTGGTTTACAGAAAATATTGCCAATGGCTGAAAGAAAGCAATTTAATGTAGAGCACTAAACAAAAAGTCAATCCCTTTTGAAAGAAGACATGCAAAGGTTATACAGCACCCATTGACGAAAGGCTGCATTTTGTCTAGGTAATGCGTAACTCACACAGCTGCCATTGTAGGCCTATTTATATGTTTTGAATATTCTCCTGAACATACATGCATCTGTTGACACATTTTACAGCCATCCTAATTTATTTCCTCACCTGGATAATCCTTTTTCAAATTAGGAAAGTTTTTATTGGCATACAGCACTGGGGATATTGTTGACAACTCCCCTAATTCCTCATCTTTTTCCCAGCGTTGTAAGCTGCGTTGATTGTAGGACAGACCATCATTCTCACCCTCTGTGGTTGGTGTGGTTGGAGTAGAAGCTGTGGTCCATGAGCCATCAGTGTCACAGTGCTCAGGACTGAAGAAACCACTTCTGTCCCTAAATAAGGACAAAGAAAAGACGAGCATTATTTTGCCGTATCATAGAAACCACTGTTCATTGGAAAGATACACAAGTAGACGATTTAAGATCAGCTTTTATATAACCAGCAACAAAAACCTGTTACACAAAAGTCCCAAATATGTTGTTAATAACAATTGAAAGTTATGCTATATTTACATGGAGAAAAGTTCCATCTGTTAATGGAAATAGAGAAAGGTGAAGGAAAAAGGTTAGGAATAGAAAAATTCAGTTGATGGTCTCACATCAACAAATGATCACAGAAAATCAGGTGGCTGGTCACTATAGGTAAAATACTAGTCTATGAGGGTTGGGAGAATCATCCACATGATACAAGATAACAATGGTTCTGGCTTTAAAGATTTTTTGGTAACTTACTTTCCATTTGATTACAGCAACTTTAGCTATATCCAATATGTTTTGTGAAAATGCATCATCAATTAAATTGATCCAAACAAAAAGCGAATTATAACATAGGTACTAAGGCAAACCCTTCCTTTGTTTCAGCCTAAAACATTCTTGGCCAGTCAGGTTTTTTCTTTTAGTTGCTCATTCAACACAAACCCAGAATAGCAACTATAACTGCTAGAAAAAAAAGTGACTATGCCAGTTTTATTTACATGCAAGTGCTGGACCCTAATAACCCAAATGCCTATAAGAATGGATTTTTTATTTTTACAAAAAAAAAAATTACATTTTGTTAGTGAAATAATGTCAGTGACAAGGCCTGCCACAATCTAGAAGCCCGTTTTAAGATGCATGGCAAAGAGCTGCTATGCCTTTTCAGTTTCCTATAGTGAAAGATAACATACCTGTTGTCCAAGAAGCCAGACTGAGTATAAGGCTCAATCTTTAAATTAGAAACCAAGGACGTTCCTGCAAAAAAGAAGAAAAGACCCATGAATACATTCAACTGTTAGAGAGGACAAATAAAAATGATGTTTGGCTCATGCAGGTCAAAGACACAGGCTTGCCTTATTGCCCATGTCCTTTTCTGTTACATACCTCTTCATACCTGGAACTACCAGGTAGTAGGGGAGAGTAATTACAACAAAGCAGTTCCTGCATATAGCCATCACAAAACACCAAAGGTTTTATTGTACATGGTGTGTATGTTTTAAGATGGAAATTAAAGCTTACCTTGTGTAAATGGTCTTTGTGTCTGACCTACTGATCCGCTTGTTGGTGCTCCTTCAATTCTGCCAGCTGAGCTATTCACAGGCTGATCTTGATCTGCAGTACCAAGAACATCCTTCAACAGTTCCTGAATGTCCGAGTTCTCCATCTTGGGCATCTCTGGAAAATTGTAGGACATTTGGAGAGGTTACAGAAACAGTCCTTCCTTTTTATAAATCTGTCATTTTACAAAGCCAAAAACAATCATACAAAAGGAAAAATGAAAACAGACGAAAACCAAGGAAACCCATGTGAAAAGAAAGATACCAACAAATTTGTGCATAAAACATATTGAACACAGGGGGACAGAAATATTTTACAATTACACAAAATTGATCTTAAAAACAAAAAAAAAAAATGCAATTTAATGTTTTAAAGTACATCCCCAAACAGCTAAAGATTTCCCTTTCTTTCTGGATAAGTTGCCCCTTAAAGAATATATGAGTCTTCATGCTGCAAATAACAAAACACAGTGCTCATAGGAAAACAAACAGGACTTCAAGATATCATCCACACAGATTTCCAGGGAACGACTTGAACCTGTTTCAAACAGCAGCTTAGTGGTATGCATGTAACAACACTGTTTTAGCAACAAAAGAAAGTCCTGCAGTTACTATATTACAGCAGCAAAGGCCGTTTAAATGTATGTGGGGATGAAGTCTCCAAACATGTTACTAAATATTTCAATATAGTAATTTACAGAAGACACATTCTGCCATAGTGTCACGAGTAGCATAGCATTGGAATTTGATAGAAGGCAGGAAGGTTTTTCCTACAAAGAAGTATTGCCTGCTCAACCTAGAAAAAAGTTGGTGCCCTAGGTTTAAGTATGTACGTGTGTCGGTTAATATGCATGTAGGTGTGTGTCTTGCACAAGAGTCTATGCTTGAAACAGGCAGTTACCCTGCACACCCCTAGTTGGGCAACTAAATAGCCAGAAGTGAATTTTCTCTTTTGGGTGTAAGTAATTAAAACTAACCCGTGTGGGTGAACTGTGTTCCTTTTGACTAATAAAATAAAACATTCAAATCATAGTTTTTTCAAGGTCCTAGTTTTGAAAAACAGTGTTTTTTTTCAATGCATAACAATAGAGGAATAACAACAAATGTGAAAGATTACTTGAGCTGTGGATATTATAATTATCATAGGGGTTCTCTAAAGACCTGAAAGACATTTCAAGGGGGTACCCCAGTTAAAAATGTCAGGAAACTCTGGTTTAGAGTAATGTGTATTCTAACAGGAATGAACAAAAAATACAAGTTTGGAGGGAGAATTATTCTTGTAGAAAGAAGGAACATACACAAAATGTAGAGCCTTTTTAATAAAGTAAAAAATAGAGGTAAAATGTTTAGGTAAATTTGCATTACTGGCCCTTCTACTTCACACATTAAAATTGCAATTCCTGAACCAGATTGCTACCACCATTTAATGAACATAGCAAACTATGAATACTATAGGCACTGAATATCCAAATAGGGCTGCTTTTGTGTCTGTTTATAGAAGCCATGAGTACAGATTGTGCATGTCTTTTGTGTAAAACATGAAAAAATAATTATCATGACAAGCTTCCTGATAAGTGAAATGGACCAGGCTGAACGGAATATGAAGTCATAGGGGGGGGGGGAGCAGCATGTGTATAAAATTTATCACCAAAATCTCTATTCAATGCACCCAGATGGCATCTAAAACTAGAAATGTAAGGAATGGCACAGAGAATTGCATGTGCAAACTCTTCATTACATTGCTCACTGAAGCCTTTTACAAAGAAAGGATCCCACAGTCTCTTAAGGATAGCAATGCACACTCCCTGTGGTTTTAATCTTGCATAGTAAGTACATTTAAATAAAAAAAACAGTTTGGCAGCCACTAAAAATCATAGTTGTAATTTTATCCATACCACATCTTAGGTTACATTCAGAATCTGGACTATTATTACTATTCACACCTATGAGCATACAATTTACTGCTATATGATATGCTGATATATGTTCATATTCTTTAGTAAATCAAGCCCATAATCTAAAAAGAAAAGGGATATGTAATGAGGGGAAACAAAGACAAAACAAGACCTTACAGAATGGCTGGCTCTTGTGTCATTTAATGGGATCATAACGAACAGACACACAAACAATGACACATTGCTACACAGCAACCATCAGGGCAGGATCACATTAGGACCTGGAAAAGTGTCAAAATGTAATGAAAGGTTTTTCTGAGATCTGTTGCAGAAGCAAATTCCACCACTTCATTTTCAACACACCACAAACAAAGACGTTTGGGGTAAGGCTGCAAGACCAACCCTCCATGGAGATTTTATCCAGATCTGAGCCGAGGGCTCCCTCTGGCAGCGGCATCGTAATTCTCTCTCCAGTGTGAGAAGCAGCAGCGACGTTCAGGACCTCGGTTTTTGACGTTTCCTCTGCGGAGAGGGGACGCCAGGTAAATATACTATGCCCAAAGCGCAGTAACACAAGAAGAAGGAAACAAAACACTAGCAAAAACCCAGACCAGAGAATTAAAGCAAATAAACTTGATAGCAAGTCACAAAGATATAGAATAAAGCATTAAAAAAACTCTCGCTTAACCCTAAGCAACATGAAAAACATCATGAGTGTTATTTTGCCAACATAAACAAAAAAAGATCTGAGAGGTTTCATAATCTCAACTAACAAAGCTGCTTCCAGTAGTATTAAGACAAAAAAAACAATAAAAAAAAAAACAAATCATCAAAAACTATTAAAAAAAACTGCCCAGGAAAATAGGCACTCAACTAAATATGATGTTGAATTTCAGTAGAAATCCATATGCAGACTAAAGACAGACAATCAACATATCACATTAAAGGCTTTTACCGTTTTTAGTGGATTAGGTAGTTCCACAAATATCCCTAAATCTGCCTACAAACTCACTGCTCATTTATGTTCTGGGAACAATGGCAGTGATCGACTTGATAGTTCCAAGAACTCCAAGCAGCTCCAGGATGGTATGAACCTATGTTGAAAGTATTCAACATCACTAAGGGCATCCTGCAAATTAAAATAAACCTTTCTTGACAAAAACAGTCTGCCATCTGTACTTCCCTCTCAAAATGCTACTACAAATGCTTTCAGTACTAACAGAAGTCTTTAACTTTAAAAAGCTGCAAACAAATCTGGAATCAGTGGCTCAAATATCTTAAGTTATGATAACTGCAACAATCTCTCCCGGCACAACTACTTTAGTTACATTTATAACCACCTTTTTGAGCAAAACCAATTCAAGCAAAATGCTAAAGACACAAAATTTATCAAATGTCCAAGCAGAGGCTCAGCATAAGAAACAAAATTAAAGTAACTGGCAAAATAATTAAAAGCAGAAGTCCAGCTAAAATATTTTTTCACTTCCAGTAGGTGACCCTTTAAAACCGCAAGGGTTATTAGCTTGTTTTGTGTATGGGATAATGCAGTCATGCCAGAAGCCCTACTTCTCAGACCATCATCCCCAGGTATAGGTCTATGCGCCTTTTACTGCACAGGATGATTTTAGCATTGATCACAATCTGGAATATAACACAGGCAACCCCGTATTCACAAAAATATTAAGGCTAGGTACAGCATCTAGGACATTGCTGCATTAAAGCTACCACCATTCTTTTTCAGCTCATAAATTACTTAAATTATTTATAGAGTACTAGGGAAATCAGCTCTCAAGTTTTCCTAACCTGGATTTTCAGTTTTAGTTTCATTGCTGTCTGAATCTTCATGAGGCAATGCAGAGCTTGAAGCAGGTGGTACAGGGTCTGCTAGTAAGAAAACACAATAGTTAAGATTTAACTTCGACAAGGAACAGTAATCTGAGAACCTTTCAAAAGACTATGAACATATATCTCTCTCTGTAAGTGAATATGTGCGTGTATGAGATCCTGTGACAAAGCACTTAAAAGTTCCCACCGCCATTCTCCAACTCAGACAACATAATATTTCTGGGACTGCAAAATAAAACCTCAGATACGGTGCTTAACTGCATGAGGTACACAATTCAAAATGTGAATAGCTGCATCATCACAAGGGTGCTTTTATTTATAACGCAACCAAGGTAAACCAAGGTGAAATAAAGAGAAACTTAAATGCTGCTATCGCGAGCTTCTACTTCTGAAAGTTTAGTTGACCATTGGGTCAAAACCAGGACTCCAAATATGCATTCTTAGATTTATATAAACGACAAGCTGCTGAAGCCATCGGATCATCAGAAGTAAGAAAACTTCAGAGTTCAGCAAACACTAGCAAACTTTTTTTTTGGAGACAAAAGCCCACTGGCTGGTACACTGACCCACTGGCTGCCATAAGATACTAATTTGTGGAAGGAAAATTGAAGTCAACATTTATCTGCTTATATACACAAACTGATCAGTGTCAAAGCCAGGGGGTGGGCATGATATTTAGGCAACCAGCTTCTTTAGTAAAATAAGTATAAAATGGCAATCTGCATGACTAAACTGAATTGACTATAATTGAAACATTTGTCAGGTTTCACATTACAATCATCCTGATTTTAAAGTATAGGTTTAAACCAGAAGTCTTCAACTACAGATTTTGGTATAAATCAAGTAATGAGCTGTAACTTCGCAAAATCATTTCTTACTGCATTTAATTGTCAAAAGTCTGAGTAAAATTAATGTGTGTGGATCCTGGCCATCAAAGACCGAGTTAAAGACCACTGTTCTAAACCAGCGGTAGCCAACCAGTGTTCTGCGGCTCTGTGCGCCCCTGAGCAGAGTCCACACAGGGGGGCGCACTGGCCAGAGCCGCGGACCACGTCCCTAATACGGATCGCAGGCTCAGGGCAGGTTGTCTCTCTGGACACAACCCACCCACTACCATCGCAGGCTCAGATCTGAGATTGGAGAGTGGACGGATTCTGAAATCATGATGTCACTCTGGGGGAAGTTCCTTCCCCTTTAAGTGACACACGGCTCCCCACGAATGCGCAGTCCGGAGCTGGTAATTTTAGTGGTCTGTGGGTTTGAAAAGGGTGGCGACCACAGTTTTAAACCATATGCCGTTTTTCCCTTGAATGAAAGCCAATTCTTTTATATGAACATTCACTCACTGTACATTAGTTTATAAAACTATACCCACCTTTTCCCCATGTAGGGTGTTACTTCGAACTCAACAATATTTTTCTGGTTTTAAGAAAGTTCATGCTGCAGAAAACTGCAGTATCTACCAGTTGCCAAGTTGTAAAGCACAATTTAAGTGCAAGCTTACGGTACTAAATACTCTAAAAGTTTGTTTTTTGATTCGGAAACCATTTTCTTTCTGGTGCATGTTCGGTATATTAAGGAATTGCTATTATAATCTTTGATGATAAAAAAAAAAATCTTACTTTATATTCACCTATAAAAGACATTGTATTACATATTCGGTGCTTTTTGCGTGTTGTGTTTTTTTTTTTGCTTAACTATTTATATGTATTTTCTTTATATACTTTCACAGTGGTCTATAGTTTTTCTCCGTATCCCCTGAGGAAGCCCATAAGGGCCTTCCTCATACCCTCCTTATCAGCATCTTTTTATATTCTTAATAAATAATATATCCTTACCTGTGCCTGTCTGCGGGGGTTGCGAATTCTGAGCTGGAGCACCAGGTGCTGGACATTGTATGCTCTGTATACTTTTTGTCTTCTGAGGTAAGGGCCGAGCAGCAAGAAGGGCTTGTTTACTCAGTTCCATTAGCTCCTTCCCAAAAAAGGCTTCCTGTTATGGATGTAAAATGGAATTATGAATATGAATTAAGAAGCTATGAAGTTTCAACAGTCAAAATTTAGGATAGAATGAAGCAAGTGGCTTATTTTACATTCTACATTACATCGAAGTTTTACAGAAGTATCTAAAAACCTTGCATTTAGGAACTGAAAATCTAATGTTTTTGTGTCACATGAACTGTGCTATTGATCTTCAGTTTTTTTGGAAATGACAGGATATTGCTCTGTAAAATGATTGAAGTGCATTTTAAATTTAATCAGAAGAACCCACATACAACTTTAGAACTTTACCTGAAGGTATGCTGGAAACATATCTTCAAGTTTGCTCTTTTTTCGCCCTCTTCGTTTCTTTTTCTCATCTGCCTCCGTAGTTCCTTGCTCAGCACCACCTTCTGTAGGCGTCTCTGGAACTAAAATAACCATGAAAAAACAGGATAAAGCAAAGCAAAAAGTGCAATTGAATTGAAATACAATTACTGGGGGAGTTACAAAGCAAATGTTAGTTTTAAAAAAAAAAAATCAAAAAAAAAGGCTAATAGGGAATGCCTTTAAAACACAAATTTTCAGTCTTTTGGCTAACACAAACTGTGCAGAGCCCTACCATCATCTGGATGAGTTTGGTCTTGGCCTTGGCTCTCCCGGAAGGCTTCTAAGAAAGCAGCATGCCCTTTTTTTGACCGTGTGTGGGTTTTTCTTTGTCGTATCATAAAGCCACCAATGCCTATGAGGTGAATTTATCAGTCATCAGGTCTGTACACAATTTAAGTGAAATGTATCAATGGAAACAACTCAAAGAATGAAAAATACCTGGCCTATACGGCTTTCTCTTTTTCTTTTTCACATCTTCTGAATCCTCATTTCCCTTCCCTGTTTCCATGTCCTTTCCACCATCACGGTCAGGACTGCCAGGAGGTTCTAATTTGATGTCACACTCCATGGATTCATTATGGCACCCTGAAACCAAATATAGTATCACAATAAGGCAAAAATAGTTTTGTCAAAACAAACTACGTGAACATCAAAAACTTAATGTGTACATTGTTGTCAATCACTTTATGTTCATTGAGTATTTTTCTGTATTTCCCACCTAGAGTTTCCCTATTAGAAGTATGCACACTACTCCTTTCTGCAGGCTGGCCAACATGTAATTATCAGCAGCGCTGTCAGGCTTTTGTGCATTAGCTGTACTACAGGATGAAGAGTCTAATGACAATACCACTGCAATTTTGCTGCCGTCAGGCACATAACTCCAGTCGATCCATCATGCAATGCCTTACCAGCTCGACTGACCCCAGCTTTACTGTACTATTTGATGTAGGCAAATACATGAGCTACAGGAGGGGTTAGTAGAAAGCACAGTGTTGTGATACCAGCCTCTATTTTGACATAAATAGGCAAAGGTACATGGGACATGTGCTCTCAAACACACTGATTAGGTCACAAAGAAGCCATACTCGTGTTCAAATGTACCTAAGGATTTATCAAAATATATGTACTTATATAATTTTAGTTAGGAATTAAATGGCAAGGGGTAATTTTACAATACTTTGATACAATGGGATGCTTTTGTAGAGCAATATGTTTCAATTATACCTTCTCCCTTTTGCTCTTCGCATTCTGCATCATCTTTCCTTTCCTCAGAAATCCCATGTTCTGGACAATCCAAGAAAATCTCTCCACCAGTACTAAGCCGAGAGCGCCTAGGCTTCTTTTTCTGGATGGGAGATAAGGTGAGACTGCGCAGCAAAGCCATTCCAGCCTCTGTCAGCCAAACTCCTTCAAATCGGAAATATTGGGGCTCTACAATTATTGGGGGGGGGGGCGGGGGGAGAGAAAGAAAAAAAAACATTTTTGATTTTTTTTTTTTTTTTTAATGCCAGGAATGATTCTCTTTAGGGAATACCTTTGCACAGTATGTAATTAGATTTAAATAAACATTGGTCAGTACGTACCTGGCTCCCTAACCTTAACTGGGCTAGGTGGAAGGATTACAGGCGCTAGAAAAAACAAATGCAAAACCAATTTTAATAATTTATTGCATTTCTTGACATAAAACGCTGTACTAATTATATGTACAGTAAGCAAAGAACTCTAAAACATTATACATACGAAGTGGTTTCACAATGAATGGCTGACAAGCTGTGCAGTCAAAGCCTTCATCTGCTGCCTGTTCTACTTCATCTTCTGTGAACAAGTTCTCGCACACGGCATGGAGCCACCTGTATACACAAAAAAAAAATTGAATGTACCATTCATACTGTGTGGAAGAAGTGAATGTACCATTCATACTGTGTGGAAGAAGCAAGACACAGACTATAGAATAAAAAGGACAAAACTTGCCTTTCACAGTTCTGACACTGTATCAGAAGATCCTCTTCTTGGTAATTGAGATGGCAAACTGGGCAGCTAACCAAACTACCACAGGGTGCACAGTGTGTGTAGTTATTCTGCCACTCTGCATGGAAGCCTGGGCTTATAGATCCACACTGCATGCAGCAAACACACCTAAAAAGGTAAAAATGGTTTCATAGTCAGCATTTACCTATGTAAACTAAAGAACAGGAAATGCCAAGGGTAATTTACACTTTTCATTTACATTAAATCTATTACTCAACATTTCCTTGCACTGTGAAGGAGAACAAGAAATCACACCTAAAAAAGCATATACTATTACAAAAATGCATCAAAAAGTCAGTCACATGAAAAGTTCTCCATTTACGGTGTTCTTTTTGTTCCACCAAACACTGAGAACTACTTTGGGTGAACAAAGGTATCTGTAGCACAGCAGTGCAAAATAGAAAGTTAACAAGCAATATAATTTCTCCTTTAGAGATCAGACATAACTTTAAAGAAACTTTTAATAGGATGTATGATTGCATTGCTAGTTCTCTAGTGGTCCAATGGCTGAAGTCCTATTTAATTCCTAACTCAAAGCAAGTACAAAGATGGGAGCCCATACTTAACTGCTCTGCCTTCTATTACAAATCGTTTCCAGGTACAGGTTTCCTCCATATATACAGAATTGCAAAGTACATGAATATTATTTGAAAAATAGATAACCAGTCAGACTACCACATATGAAAACAAAATTATGTTAAAATAGAATATATAAAAAAAAGGCTGAAAGACATGGCTAGTACAAGAGGGTTAATGTTGAGTATATGTATGGCGATGCTTACCATTTGCATTTCCAGCCACCTTTGGGTACAGTGTGAAGAGGTGGGTCAAGGCAGTAAGTGTGGTAACTGATGTCGCAGTCATCACACAGAAGCAAGCGAGAGGGATCTGTCGCTTTGCCACACACTTCACAGACAATGCACTCCACACAACGCCAGCCTTTTAGTAGCATCACCTTAGTAATCTAAAATAAGAGGAGACAACAATAAAAAATTAAACTAAAAATTATTTAAAAAAAACAAATAGGTTGAATGAGAAAAGGAGTCTCTCAAACCCCCACAAGTTACATAAGTTCAATTATTTGAGCAAATAAAACCAATTATCCAGACCAAAAAAAATGTAGTGGACAAAAACATAATGGTTACTTTAATTTTGATTAAAAACCTTTTTAGGTCAGTGTGTGATTTTTGATCACCAGAGCCGCCGATCCAACTTAACCTTTTAGGATAGCATTGTGTAAAACATTACCATTTAATAGGTTTCTTTATAGGGTTATTACCTTGCTGTTTACACAATAGGGGTGATAGCACTGAGAACATTGTGAACACGCCAAAAGATGCCCTTCGGAGCCACGTCCAAAACTGCCGCAAACCACACACATATCCTAGGTAATAAAACAATGTTAAAAACCGAAATTCACAGAAAGTGAGCGACAAAGGGATGGCCAGCATAAAACCTCACCTGCATGAGTACAAACTTGTCTGTGTTGGAGAAAAGCACCACAGTATTTTGCATTGTGTCATCTTCTTCCTCTTCTTCTTCTTTGCTAGGAGAACTTTCAACATCTGCCAGCTAAGAACACATTCATATTTGTGTACATGGGATGATACCACAGCCTAATGCAACCCCCCACCCCATTTATTTCGCTTCTTTTAGAAAGCTCAAGCAATTCAAACTAAAAATCATTTAGGCAAACATGTCTCAACTAGCTACATACAAGTTTTGCAACCTATTTGATAAAGTTCAAGGAAAGACTCAAGAAAGGCATTTTTCAGCATTGCACATTTGCATGGAATTCAAATGATAAAAAAATTAAAATTGCATGCTTAAGACTTCTTACCGGCAGTGTCTCTATTGAAGAGGTTGTAGATTTTAACCTTGATCTCCCTCGCCCTCGGCTGCTGCCAGCACCACTGCCTCCACGGGATCTCCGCCTTCCAGGAAAGCTGCTACTACGGCCCTATACAACAAAATAAACCAGTGGTCTTGTAAATTAAATAGTTTATTCTGGGGAAAAAACCTGATACAAGGAAAACGGAAATAACTATAAAATAAAAAATATCTTTGCCTCAATATAGCTGCCCCTCTATGGGTCTCTTATATTGAATAAATGAGAAGGGGTAGGTGGCACTGCTCCCTAAGATAAGTGCTGCCTAATTACTTATGCATGAAAACTTTGTCCTTCATAGTAAGAACTTTAGTCACTATGATTTTAGGGAGGAGCAAATGTGCCAGATTCACAGAATTCCAGGCTATACCTTTCCTAACACTATAGAGCACCCCAGTAAAAACCCAAGCCAATTTGCTCGTGAGAAGTCAGAGATCCCATGGAACAGGTTTCAGTTTGATGCCGGACAACAGAGAGAAACGTTACAAAAGAAAAAAAGAATGAAAAAAAAAAAAACTGTTGCTAAAGTACTAACAATGCAGAATTTCTGTCCACAATCTGTCACTGGTTTAATTTATGTAAGTAAACACCAAAAAAAAAATGTTTTATTGTTTGCTCCCTTTTGGATGAGTGCAAAAAGATTCATAATGATACTGCCAGAATTCCTGTGCTGTTCTCTGTCCTGTACGATTCAGTGTTATCTTAACTCTATCCCATTTTCCTCTGAACTATAAAACACACTACTGTTATAAAAAGGAATAAAGGCATAGCAGTTCTGTAGTCCTAAGAAAGTAGATAAAATACACTGAGTAGGCATTGTTGGAAGTGTGTAACTAGAAGGCTCAGTGGTCAAAATACAGCTTGAAAAAGAAAACAGTAGATACCATATCTAAGGAGTGACATATGGCAGATTTGTTCTTGGATTTGGATACTTTAAATACTCGAACAAGGCAGACAACTGACCCATAAAGAAGAAATGCTAAACCAAGTATTACCATAATTATCCTGCTGCGTATAACACAAGAATTAAGAAAAGTTGTGTGAGGTGCGTAGAATGGTGGAACAAAATTACCAATGTTCTTTTCCCATTTATTTGTAATTACACATTAACTTACATGTTTTACTCTTGATCGTCCTGGAGAACTCTTGCGTCGTGACTTCTCTCCATCCAATTTACCAAAAGATGGATCATAAATCAGGGAGTCATCAGTTTCAGGCATAGAGTCTGTGCAGAGCCTCAGAGACCCATCCTCCCTATGCAAGCACATCTCCATAGAGAGGGACCCGCCCTCAGGCTCAGGTGAACATAAAGCATCCGAGCCATGATAGCTACCGATAGTATCTCCTTGGCTCAGATTGGAAATCTCATTTACAATGTCTGACTTTATGATAGTGCATCTAATAGGAATATGAGCTTTGCCAATAGAAAAGTCCCCAGCAACCTCTTGACCTACTGTGTGATCTATACTTAATGCTTCTATCTCAGCCTTGCAATGAGGTTCGTCAGAGTCCATAACCATTTCAGAGTCTAAAGCAGATGGCTGCTCAGACTCACTACTCAAATTATCCTCTTTTGTCCTTGGGGGACTGCAGGACGTGGCACAGTCTCCACTCCCAGAATCCAAAGGCTGCATGTCCTCAGTTAATGAGGTATCTGCCCAAGTCCTATCAGGAACTGAACGTATTAATGATGAAGTCTTAAGAGATGGATTTGGTGAAACTAACTGTACGTTTAATTTCACAGCTTGTGTTTCACTAGGGCCTTCTTCCTCTACTTCCATATCTTCATCTTCCACCGTCACTAGTACAGGAGCCTCCTCAGGTGATGGACAGGAATCTATTATCCTCTCCTGAGGTGAAGGTTCTGCCTCCAGTGGTGGTGGACTTCTGGACTCAGTTGGTGGTAATGGAATATCAGGAAGCATCTCTGGAGCCTCTGCCGCTTCATTGTCCGAGGTGCCCAGCTCATCTTCTTCTGGTGTTAAAACATCTACAGAAATAACAATCTCATCAAACTGCAAGCCATGGATAACCAATACAAAAATACACATTTCAGTCAGTGTAGTATACGCAAGAAACTGTGATTAAACTATTTATAGATACTGATGACAAAACCAGCTGTTTCCAGATGCATAATGTAATCAGTTCAGCAAACTTTATAACTTTCTACAAGTTTCATAAATTACCTACATATGTATTAAGGGATGGTGATGGGACAGCTCTCTTATCTACAGCTCCCAAAAATGACTAGTTTAGAAGAAGAAAAAACTGGCCTAAATATGCACCAACATGGCTTTCCTCTGAATAACCTAAGGGCCTGGCTGTCTCGTGTTTCAATGTTTTCTAAGCCACTTACCAAAAACAAAGACAAAAGAAAGTATTGATCTGCATGCTTATTCCTTGGTCAATGATTCAAAAAATAAAGACACAGGATAAGCATTATTAATCAAAAGCAGAGGTTAGCAAAGGCAAGTTCACAATAAACCAATAGGTTGTACCTCACCCTGCATAAGTCATTGCATGGAAGGTAATCTTTTTGTAATGCCAATGGCCTTTTAGGTCAAACTATCTTTTAAACATAGTCCAAAAATCGGATCCGTTTACCAACCTAGTGGTTTCTCTTCACATTCTGACAGGGCTGTGTCCTGGATCTCACTGCTTTTGTCCTGTTCATCTTTCTTCGGTTCAACAGATTCCTCTTTGCTACATGCTGGACAGCCTGCACTGGGTACGCAATGTAAATGGTGGAACCTGGGACCACAACAAAACATATTACAGATTAATCCGTTGAATAGAATAGAAGAATTTAAACAATGACTACTTTCTATTTAAATTATGGAAAAGCAAGACAAATATATTTCAGAATACTATTTAATGCAGCTTGATAATTAAGTGCCTAATACAATCAAACAATAAAATGTATCCATGTTAGGTATTTCTATAAGTAAATTTCTTGAGTACCCACTAATATAACCGACAACTCAAAGACAGTGGAAATACATCCAGGAAGAACTTACTTTGAGCACATGGAGCACTGTCGCATATTTTCCAATAAATCAGACTGATTGCAGCGTACACATGTCACTGATAGACTTCTTTGCTCTTGGCATTTCTTGCACACAGAATAGTTCTCAAACCATGGGCTACCAGGGTCCATCTGTGATGCCCGACAACCACAGCTGCGACACACTCGACAATTCTAAATAAAGAGCATATACATTAAACAAATTACAAGTCTGAATACTTATATTTGTACTGTATTAAAGAGGTTAAAAAAATCAAATTTCATAAGCAAAAAAAAAGTAGCTGCTCAAACAAAACACTTTGAAATTATTTAATCGAAAAAATAAATTACCTTGCACTTCCATGAGCCTGTTGGCAGATCCTCAATGGCTGGCTTCAGACAAAAGGTGTGATACCCTTTATCACAGGCATCGCACACCAACATCATGGAATCCTCACCAGGTTTCCTGTCAGGGAGAAAGTTATTATTGCAATACTGTGTCTTTTTTGGGGGGGTAAATCATGCAGCCTTCCTTTATAGTCAAGTCTTGTATCTAGGACAACGGTAATATTAAGTCATCTCTTGTATCCAAAAAGATTGAGAAGAAGAAAAAAAAAAAAAGACTAAAACATTATGCAGGCTCTAGATTTTCAAATAAATGATTTTTTTCAATCTATGACCGCCTGCAAAATGTTTAAAAACAGATAAGATTGCTAAAAAAAAAAAACACTAAAAAATGCTTAATATTAGTGCTGCTACATGTAACAACTTTAGATATGGGAATATATCATCATACATTCATTTACATTTTGTTTAATAGGATTATTTCTGCATTTGACATGCAATCAAAAATTTATTAAATGGTCTGTTACTTATGCTGAGAGAAACTAAAACAGTTTTGGACTTGTTTCTTCAATGTAAAAAAAAAAATAAAAAGTTAATTCCACATTAATCCAAAAATGTAACCCTACTCAAAAGCAAGTACTAGAAAGTCTACATGAAGTACTTAACTACTAGCTATATTTCAAAAATTCACTGTTCCAACAAACATGTTCAAAGCAAAGTCTTCTTGTACTTGACTCATGGAAAGAACAGCTCTTATGGTACTGAGAGAGGCTGAATGTGTAACAAAACAGACTGGTACTTAAAATTTACCTGCACGTTTGGCACACTTTACACTCGGGACACTGCCAGCCACTTCGTTTTAGAGGCGTAACTGTGATTTCGAGACAAGAGCCATGATAGTGCAATCCACAACCAGTGCAGAAAATGAGATCTGGGGTGTCACCAATCTTGTCACAAAGCATGCATCGAGAATCATCTATCAAGAAAAATAAAATGTGTATTAAGATAACTGTTAGCACTACAGAACATGAGTTAATAGAATCTTTCTTTAAAAAAAAATACTCCCCAAAATAAGTTAGCAGCTATTCACACATTTTTACAGTTTCAATTTCTCATTATTAAAATGTTCATTTTTTGTGGTCTACCTAAAATAATTAGGACTTAAACCTTTAATGTGATAATATCGATGGAAATGCTGCTCCCAATAGTAAAGCAAAGATAGATGACTGTGAATAAAAAAAAAAATATTGTATTGCTACCTTATTCTGCAAGAGCTACAATATATATATATATATATATATATACACACATACATATATATATATACATACATATATATATATACATACATACATACATATATATACATA
>NC_092858.1:44455083-44472540 GCF_032062135.1 Pyxicephalus adspersus | reverse complement strand
ACACACACACACACAAAGGGTAGAAGGGGTATTTTCCCAAGCTACAGCTGTTAACAAAATAGCAAGAATAGGGTAGACATCTATGGCAGGGTGGGCCATGGTTACCAGCATTTAGGCACCCACTAGAAAAAGTTATTAAAAATGGGTTTTGTATTATTTTTTTTTTATTATTTCTAACATTGGCAGTATTGCTGGGCATCATTTCCCCCATTACTCACATGTAAATAACAATACATACAAATTCCACCTCTTGCAACTGCCAACA
The DNA here is from genome assembly GCF_032062135.1 of Pyxicephalus adspersus. Lineage (NCBI taxonomy): Eukaryota > Metazoa > Chordata > Amphibia > Anura > Pyxicephalidae > Pyxicephalus > Pyxicephalus adspersus. The sequence goes on along the minus strand of NC_092858.1, from coordinate 44,472,275 downwards.
AATATTGAGGTTTTGTAACAACCAGAACTTAGAATTTAGCCTTCCCATAATTCCACAAAGGTTTTATAAATTCTTTAAATTGACACCCTGCACCTTTAACATTCAACCACTAGATGTCAGGGCATATAAATACAAGCAACAAAAAAAATATTCAATTGTGTATCCACTATTCACAATATACTGTGAATCATGTTGCCCTTCAGAGTCTAAACTAGCTTAGAGAATGAACACAGAAATATGGTAAAAAGACAGCAAAAACTGTATTTAAAACAGGAATGCAACTTGTCGGCACAAAGTAAAACGAAGTACATGAGCATAAAACTATTGTCAGAAATTTGATTTCAGAAATATATAACCATACTAACCCATTGCAACAGCTTCGGCAACATGTTCTGTGCACAGCAGTTTTAGGGTCTTCAATGACTGGAAGGATCCACTTGCTGCAGCACATGGAAAATGATATCGCCGCAAACACCCTGTGGAGTGGCACTGAATGGTAGCACCCATCCGGTTACAGTATTCACATTTCTGAAAGAGAAGGCAATCATACATACAGAACATGAATTGTGTGCATTCTCAACTCTTACAGTAAAACTTTTATCTTTGAATAAGTACAATAGCATACAGCTAAGTTTTAAATACTTAGCAATTTATGTAATTCATGGGAAAAGCTTTTAAAAAGTCATTACCTGGATGAACCCTCTTTTTTGAATAACCACAAGCAAACATTCCTAGTTGCTGATCAGATATTTGTTTTACACAAAAGCTTAGCGTTTCTTGCATCAATACTTTATTTTTTATTTTATTTTTTTTGGTCCATTCAATACCAAAATTATTCTAATTGGTTTTCTTTTAATTTTGGAAACCTTTTATCTGTCATCATCCAAGGTCCCAAACATTTAACAATTTTTTGCCAGGTTTGGCTAAATATAGGCCTACTTTCTCCCACCATGCTTTGTAGAGAAGCAATATTATCCTCAGGATAGATTTATAATCATTGCCCTAGCTGTGTTTTTCTTCAAACTGACCTAATGTATTTAAATATTATGCATTACTTTTTGGGAGCTGTGTACATTAAAAACACAACCAACAGGATAAAACCAACACATTTCTGAGTATTCATCTTTATTGAGCCATTAGGATCCATACAACGCTGCAGCTAGTAGCGCTGGGGAACAAGCAATAAACTGAAACCTGCCTTTGTGCAAAGGCAAACTAAGCTAGAAAGAAAACATAATAAAATGTATACAGATTTAATCATCAATATCACACCCACCTGTTGGACAGAGTCCATTACATTTGCTTACCTGTGATATCCCTGAGAATACAGCTTGATCAACATTAACAAGTCCAGTTCCTTCCACTTTCTGGACTCCATGTGACCACAATGCACACCAATAATGAACCCAACAATGTCCTAAGTAATTAAAAGTATAGAATTTTTAATGTAAATATAAACATCCTCCAATATTATCCATAACATATCAAATCAACATTATTTAAAAATAGGCAAGTACTGCTCTTCCAAAAACAATACATATACGTATGTGAGAAAGTATGTAAAAGAAGGACCTATAAAGATCGTAGCAGTCATTTTGTTCTATTTTGTCTCAGCTTTACCTTCATTGTTTTTTAATTTTTTGTATTATAGTTTAACAAATGAAACAAGATTTTGTCAGGGTGGTAACAGGTCGCAATTGCTAAAAATTTGTGCTTGTGAATACTTTAAATCTTCTCACCTGAAGGTTCAAAAAGCTCCTCCGGTAAAACAGACTCTTCAAAGCCAATTACAGTTGGATCTAAACACGGAGTGCCAATCTCATTCTTCCTACAGCGGGCTGGATTCAGCTGCGGGCGGCTGGGTGAAGGATCAAATCGTAAGAGTTTGCGCGGTCCTTGAGGGCTCCATTCACCGCAATTACACAGAGCACAACGCCTTGTAACAGAACCACTATGCAGAGGGGAAAAAGAAATTATTAATTTATGGGCTATTCAGGGGGGAAAAAAAGGGATAAAATGCTCAAAGCAGGAAAAAAAAAAAATTCCATCCTTTCCCAATAAAGTTGTACAACCTTCTCTGAAATAACCAGAATCAAACAATCAGTAACATTTTTTTGGTTCTTTGTAGAAGCTCATAGCTGCTCAAGACTGCAATACCTGCTACACCGTGGGTCTTGGAGAATACCATCCTCTAGAGGTGGGTTGAATAAAGATGGACTGCAAGGCTCCGCTGCTTCACAGGCCACATCAGAGCCATTCTCATCTGCTAAAACAAAAAGAATTAGAAAAAAAAAGGGAAATATATAGACATATGTATGTATTTTTTACACAAAGTATGTGAATAAAAGATTTTCTTTCTAAAAGTCTAGCATGCAACAATGATCATAATAACATTACATTGGCCAGCATTAGGCTGCTCAGTACAAGCAGAAATCACAACTAAACAACTATAAAAGTTTACTATGACTTTGTGTAATAGGCATAGTGCTATTAATCTATATCTTACACTTTTACTAAAGATTTTCCATCTAGATGGCAGATTTGCTTTACCTGATGTTTCAGATTCCTTGTCCTCGCTGGATGGTTTCTGATCATCCATCCCTGGCCAAAAAACTGAAACTGTCCCTTTGAGGGAGACCTGCGAAATGTCGAAATGGCATTAATATAGTTATATACATTTCAAGCACAAATATGATAATAATATAAACAAACCAAGGATGATACCAGTTGACCAGCTCATTTCAAACTGCTCAAAGCCCAATACTTGTCTCAGTTACACACAGTTCTCTAATCATAACAATTTATACTGTTTGTCACTAATTAACAAAGGGACCGTGCCTAAATTCCGTCAAATCACGTTAAAATTACCCTAACTACACACAGGAATGATCCAGGTAAACTACATAACTAGCTTTCTATCTTGTACCACACAGGGCAAAAGTTGCAACAACTAAATGTGGGCGCCCTTTTAACCAACTCTGTTCGGAAGAAATGGCAGGCTAACTAATATACTACTTTACTTCTGCATGTCCAACCAGATTCATAATCTTTACATCTTTTGTTTACAGAGTGATCAGGGTATACAATCCCCACCAGGGACACAACCCCTGCTAATGCAATAGTAAATTTTGCTGCAATCTCTGCGACATATCAAATGCGATTTCCAACATAAAAGCAGACCGTTTTGTTAATGGCTTAGGGAATGGGGTGGACCTGGGGATCAAATGCAGAGATCTTGCTACCAATTAGCAATCATTGTTTATATTACAAATATAAATATATATGTCCCTAAAACAGATTCTATCTAAAACAGACTGACAACCCACAAAAAACAATAAGAGCAAAGCATCGCATTTCACTAGTAAAAGGTAACCATTGAACTGGTTTGGCCTTCTAAACAGTTCCTAGAAGTATAACTTACATTATATGCAATGAACTTTCACATAGTGCATGAAAAATGTCATGCAAGAGCCCTATGCCAGAGAATATAAGAAAAATGCAAGAAACGGGCATCACCGATGGCTCGGGTGTGTGTTTGTGTGTATGGGGGGTGCGGGGGGGCGGTGGAGGTGTCAAAGTGTTTTAGTCTTAAAAAGATGAGAGTATCTGCTATTCTGATACATTTACTTCACTTGCACAACATTCCAATTTAAAACCTGCAGGAAAATGTAGTAATGTCAGAGCAAGTAGAAAACAACTCTGCTGACCTTTTTTAAATTGCTCTTGTAAGATAAATCTTAACAGGACCAATTACTAATTATTCATCAGGGTTCTTCATATATTCATCAAAAAAGGATGCAGTCACGTGTTATTGTGTATTCTACTAGTTAACATAAATTTTTTTGTGGCACTGTACAGAGAGGCCATTACATCCCTTATGTCAGTCACTCCCCTGCAGCAGCTTATGGTGTAAGATTAGTTATTTTATCCCATTCAGTCCTAAAGTTGACAAAGCCCTGCCAGTCAGTAAAACCGGGATCATGGTTTTATTTTTTTTAACCTTAAAACTACAATTTTTAGAGGTTACGTATTCTACTGCAGCTACTGATAGCTGTTGTAGTGTGATTTTTCTTTCTTCAGCTGATGGTAAAGCTGGATACAGAGTTTGGGATCTGTGAGGCAGTGCTGGCAAAAAGCTTGAGAAAGCAACAGTGGCGATCCTATTATGAAGCCAATCACTCTATTCTCTCCTCCTGTCAAGTACATATATTTACACAGCTTGCCTTGGGGAAAGAAAAAAAAAATATAACAAATACCTTACTTTACTTACTTTTACTGGCATTTTATTTGTATGTTTAGAGTTCAGGATTAGAACTTGCGGAAGTAAAACTGAAAGTTACATAGTTACATAGTAGGTTAGGTTGAAAAAAAGACATAAGTCCATCAAGTTCAACCATTTGGGAAATAAACATATCCCATTTAAAAAACCTTATAAGACATTAGTGAAAGTAGTAAGAATAGGTTATAAATACCTATCTAGCATCTTTCAAGAGTTATAGTAAACATTTACTGTACTGACAAATATCAGTCTATTCCAATGGCATGTCTTTCTGTGTCAAAGACACCAGATAACATACCAACCAGTAAACTGGCATTTTCAGAAGGAGAGATCAACAATAGCAGCCTACATTATCCTCTCTGAAGATTATAAACTTATAATCTTACTTCTCTATACATTGCATCATAAATTTACAGCAAACTGGGACATTGGAAACTACAAGTTGAAATCATACAGTGGAAAAATTTCAGACTTTAGATGCTTTAGATAACCGTGTGTAGGAAGAAATTGGTACACTGGTATACCATTGGTATAGATAGGGGGGGGGGACACAAACAAACCTTCCACATTAACAAGAGAATCAAACTCCCAATACACACTCAGGCAGCAAGTACTAAGCACTCAGCAAACGTGTTCCCTACACATACCGTTATGATCATACCGGAACAGGTCTGTTTATATTCACTAAAGTTATCTGATCTATCCAGGAGGTGAAAAAGAAAATATATCATTAAATAATTTTTGTTGAAAAAAATGCTGTAGAAACTTTATTTTGAAAGGAAGTTTTTTTATTTTTTTTTTTTAATAAAAATAATGATTTTGCCTTACATTTATTCCAAAATGATTTGTTTGTCATTAGCTATGTGATTTTATTCTGTAAAGCTGAGAATTCTTGAATTGGAATGAAAAGTGGAAAGGAGAGGAAGACCTCTAGAAAGCAGCATGCATTCCCTAGTGTCACATGGTTCATGAACACAAAAGGTTCCCAAACACTTCCTGCTTCCGGCATGCTTCTACCAGAATGTTGATGTCTTTGTAATCACTGCCGGGTCCTAAGAAAGCCCAGCCTCTCCTCTCAGCAGCAGGAACTATTGCTCTGCGAGCCACAACTGCATACTATGCTGTGTGAACAACAAGCATTTAAAATGATCAATTCTCAGAGACTGCATTTTTAGCAAAATTTGTTTACAAACATAACAAGACAGACATGGATGAGCTTTTTCTTTTAAAGACTTGCAGCCGTGATAAAAGTAAAATTTATCTGTAATAACAACCAGGCCCTTTATACTTTATCAGTCAGCTTAGAAAACTTGGTTCAAGAAGAAAAAAAAAAAAAAAAAAAAAAAAAGAGTGTTTTAACATTTGAAATATATATATAAAAAAAATTCATTCATCACTCAATGAACAAAAACTAACTATACAGATAGAATATGATGCTACACAACCTTGTCAATGTAACCATCCAACCATTCACTACAGCAGAGAAAATGTGTGATGTAGCCAGATTTTACACATAAAATCAAGTTTTTATTTTCTCTCAGCAGTGGGATGACAACTCAACAAGGGTCACTTCTCTGTGAAGATCAAACTGTGAATGCACACTACAATGTTTGTATGAATAATAATCACACTGAAGAAATGAACACCTAATGTGTGCAAATGTACCTGGATCTCCTATTTACAGGTACCTCCCTCTAATACAAAATACATCTTACAAACGTGTGTGCTAGAGAACACTTACCGTATCACAATGTTCACGCAGCAATATGGTATTCAAAAACACAAGAAAATAAACCTGATCCTGCGGAGCTCTAAGCACTATTAGCTTCCATTGTATTCAACACATTTTTTTAAAAATATTTTTTACATTCTGTGTATGTATTGGAAAACTTTAAAATGCAGACGGCCCCGCACATGGTGCTCAGATTACAAGTACAATTCTGCAACTGGATAATCATAGGGGGCTGTGGATAGCACAGATCAGAAGCGGAAGGCTTGATGACACTTGTAGTCCCTTGGCCCAGAAATGAGGCAGGGTCAGGACAGAAGCTATTTGTTTTATGGCCTAATCAGTTGCATGTAGAGTGTGAAGGAACATAGGAGCCCAGCTACAGACATCATACAGGTATGCAAGACTTTAAAATGTTTTTAACAGGGAAGACACTAGTTAGGAATTCCCAGTAAACCTCATTAAGGAATTCCCAGTACCCCTCATTTACATATTTAAAGATTACTGACAAGTCATGTTTTTCACGCATACAAGTACAACCACAAGTATAAAAACAAGCATAAAGACAGCTAGAAGTGAAGCCTGACCCCCGAACAATTTAGAGTAGGCAAAGCTCAGAAACTTGATGGTTTTTGAGCTTTGCAAGACATCTAGAAAAGCACATTCAGTGCATTTATCCATTTATTGGGACATTTCTCATTCATTAGGAATCTATCAGGACATTTAGCTTTGTGTACAAGAAAAAAAGGGAAAAAAATGACCAAATGCCCATAAACATGAAGACAACAGAAGCACAAATGAGGAATTTATTATGAACAAACCTTGTTAAAAGTTACTTTGCAGCTGAAAATTTCTATAAAAATGCTTCTGTGCCTAGTGGGCATTAAAAGGCAGTATTTTATTTCATGGAAGCTTGGCCTTATTTGCCTGCCCCATCCATTATCATCCCTTGCACATTTCTATTGGAGTGTCAGACAGCCCATCATAAGAAGGAAGGCAGCAGTAAAGCTGCAATGAAGTCTCAGAGATTTATGCAGCCACAACACGCAATCAACTGGGTGTAGCAACAAGGACTACAGGCTGCTGAAATGTGTTCTGGTATCTCTAGATTCCTTCATAAGTGTCAAAGAGAAGTGACCTCTTTAAAGCAGAACCAAAGTGCGGAGAAAAATGCAAGCAGACAGGTCCTTTATTACAGAAGGGACTGGTGATGTCCTGCCACAAAAAAAAAAAAAAAAATTACCTGTCCAATCACAATTTTAGGAAATTATATTGACCTTTTCCTGCTCCGTCATGGGTCTTCGCCATCCTCACCCAGTCTGTTCTGGGTTCAGAACCTCCAGCCATCTTGAATGGCCCGGTGGGAACGACACAACTCCCATGAACGTGGATAATATGCAGGGGTACAGGGATACTACATGGCTTACCCCTTTTGCAATAAAAATACCTTAACTGGTATTTATTTATAGGTAAAACATAAAAAAGGCATCTTGTTCAATGTTTTAGCAATTTGCAAAGAGTACATTCTTTTAGTAAGGAGAATCTTTATGACTGCCTCTTGCTCATTTTGCTTGGAGAACGATACTATATTCCTTAGTGCCACAGCTTCCTCCTCTACATGCAACTAGTTCCCTAAAGCCCCTTACTTCCCCTTTTCTTCCCATTACTGCCCATTTGCTCACTCACAAGCAGTATGTAAGAATGAGGGCAAACTCATCTGTGGGCTAACAGCCAGCATTCTAAAGCAGAGAGCCCAGCCACAATATGGAGGAGAGGGCGGCCAGAATAAAAGCAAGCAAATCATCTTAAATAAGCTGTTATCTTTTACAGTAAAGAGAACACACTGTAAGTGCAAACACTATTTCTCCCAAATTTCATTATTTAACTAAAATCCAGAAAATCCAAACTGATCATGTAATGAAAAAGGACATAATTGGGTTATTCTTCAAAAAACTATCAGTAGATTATAAGACAGGACTGTGTATATACATAGTTTTATAGTAAAGCTTGGCCATGTTCCCTTCAGTTTCCAGGATCTACATTTTGGCCTGTTAAACCATCCATAACAATAAAGGACCAATAAAAGTATTAGCATTGACAGGTGGGAGGCTGTGTGGCCAAGATTGAACTTTACAGGAACATCAGGTTCAAAACTAATTTCAGCTGCTTAAATCTATGGATCTAGTGACTTGTTTTTGTGTTACAGTAACCTTTGCTTAAGCATTTCTGCACCAAAGGCACAGACTAAATTGCTTTGGTTTGTGACAGGTTTATTTTAAACTTTAAGTGTGAGAACAGAAATAAAAAAGAGCTACCATAACATAAACAAATGGTACAATACAAAAATAATATATATATATATATATATATATATATATATATATATACATACATACATACATACACACATACATACATACACACACACACCACTACCTGGCAGACCATTTACACCATACTAAAAGTAGGTACACACTACTACATTTGCATTAGGTACATTTGCTAGACACGTGGTCAGTTATTTTATATGGGAACGGTGTTCCCATATTATTTTATATGGGAAAGGAAAAGTTTTGCGCCGGTCATTATTTAAAGCTGCAGGATTACATACAGATTTAAAAACGTATTTGTGCTGTGAGGCTACCATGTTGCAAATGAGCCAATGACGAGGGTGCAAAATGTCTATGTACATAGCCCAAAACATTTCCATGTGAATAGGAAGGCCCAGTCTGCCACAAATCCTGTGGCTGAAACACTTCCAAGCATCTCCCTGGGAGCCTGCCCCAGCACCTGTTTGTCAGTCCTACTCTGGGATATCAAGTTTTCCTGCAGATAAACCCACATACACATGCATGCTCCAACATGGAGAGAAAGCCAGGGAAGAAAGAAGAAGAAAAAAAAAAAAAAGACCATTCTTGGTTTCTAGATGATACTCCTTTTCTAGAAGAGGCAATTTTCTATTTTTACATTTATGCAAATTCTAATGAACAATTTAATCTCAATATCACACAGATTATAATCTATTTTTAACTCTGCATTTAACTGCTGAATAACATTCTAACAAATTAACAGCTTCTGTACATTACATGCCATCACCCGATATCACGATAAGAAATCAAAAACAGCAAAAGTATTAAAACACAGAAAGCAAACCGTTGTACGTTAGGAAATCGAGAAAGGGGCCCTGGCCATCTAAACTCAGACAGAAAAGCCAAGACAAAAGATTTAAAATTTTAGGCAAGAAAGCAGAATAAAAGATTATAGTATAGTAATCCTTATTAAATGTATGTTATTCAATTGACGTTACTGTATGACAACACACAAGCCCCCCTTGCAATGTGCTGAGCAAAACTTTTAGGAGAGTCCTGGTGCTGCTATTAGGTAAGTATTGACAGATTTATTTATTAGATTATATGACAAGATTAGCTTGGTGTTATAGCATTCACAGTTGTTCAATTTAAGCAGACTAGACATAAAACATCTAAAATGTTTGGAAGGATGAATGAGTCTGGCTACAGCATTCATAATAGATTATAGAGGAGAGAGTCGGGTTAGTGGGATACCAGAGAGGAGGAGGAGGACGAGACATAGGTGCGTGTACAAGGAGTTTGGTGGTCTCTGGGGACAGGTAGGGGCGGATTACGTTATTGTACTTAGTTTGGGCAACTAAGTTTATAAATTTATAGCTATCGGATTTCACCATACATCCATCCATTGTTAAATATGTGGATATATATGCCAAGAAGAGATTTTTTTTCAAATATGAACTTTTCATGCAAATATATATTTCATACTGAAAATTCACACATTTTAAAATAACAGACCAGCACATTTAATTAGGGCTGAAAAGACAATTACATTAGCATGTGTAAATCTACCCATAGCACCTCCACATCAATCCTCACATAGCTCCAATGCTGAGCAACACTGAATCACACAAATCAAGCTGGAATAGCACCCTTGGTATACACTGAATATATGTCTGTTATGAGCAGAAGCTGCATTTACATTATCATGCAAAACTAATAACTATCATAGGATTATATAAAGAAACAGAACAAAAACACAATACTTTGTTTTTTGCCTTAATTGTTGTTTTTTTTCCATCCTCCTCATTTTGTGATACTTACTTTAGATTGTAAGCTCTCCTGGGAAGGGTCCTCCAGAGTCACTATCCGTTTGTCATTTGTAACCCCTATTTAATCTACAACGCTGCTTAATATGTTGGTGCTTTATCAATCCTGTTTTTATTAATAACAAGGCAGACATTACCTTGAGTGAAATACTCACAGCAAAAAAAGCTTGGTAGCTTCAGAGGTAGAAGCAGGTAATGTAATTTTACTGTGTAGAGGAATGTCAACTACCAAAGGAATTACCTGTACCAAAAAGGCCAAGCCAAACTTACAGGCAACGTTGGGTTTGCAAGCATTTTAGCCACTTCCCTGCATTTACAGCCCATCATGAATTGCATTCTCACCCTACATTTTATTTTTACTTACCTCAAAGATGTACCCATAACAATACAAGTCTATTGACAACACTGTCACCAGGTACAGGGGATCACTAAACCATAGCTGGAGATTAGCCTTTGCTGCCCCTGACAATATATTTTGCAGAACCCTGGGAGGACCCACTGGCCGCTGGACAGCCAATTGGTGTCTACATCATGCGGGGAGTGACATGAAAACCTCCAAAACCCCACCAGTTATAACCAGAGGAGGGGACTCAGGACACATAGAAGGATTGGCTTGGCATCAAACATTACTGGAGCATTTGCAATGAAGAACCATATACAGGAGTAAAGCAAAAGTATAGCACAAATCAGCAGTATACTGTACCACCTACCTATTATACACAGTAAAAACAAACAATCTAGATGATACTTGTTTTAGGTAGACACATGATGTTAAATAAATGTTTTTACTATAGTGGTGAACTCGGTATATGAGAATTGATAAAACATCCTAGCTAATAAACTTTTTGTAATCATTTGGTCAGTAATAATTGTCAGATAACAAATGCTAATTAAATTCTCCACTAAAAAGTACAAAAGTATAGTCATTGCCATAAAGGAAAAAAACCCTACAACAGGGTAAGGCTACAAACAATTCTTCATATATTGCTTTGCACATTCAGTGTTCCCCAAAGGCAATGTTACTGCACCACCTGAAACCTTTTCAGTAGCCATCCAGTTGTCATCAGACAGCTGCTGGAGCTTATTGGGCAGAGTGAGATATCAGTGAGTTAGCAGCCTGCCAAGCCTGGGATGGGTACAGCTATATTTTTTCTCATTTTTATTCCCCTTACTCTTCAAGAAGAACTGAAGAGCAGATGCTCTTGTTGAAAGTTTATTTTTTTACTTAATGTGGAGGCTACCATCATGCAGACAATAGAGTCACAAATCATTAACCTGCTGCTGCCCACCAGAGATCCTTGCTGTCTATGTTGAAGGCCTAATTTATATTAGTAGTTTTTGCAAAAATTGATTGCACTGGAACACACAATCCAGTTTTTCATCTCCCCATGCAGTAGGAGAGGACAGTGTTCCTACAATGTTTTTTTAGGTTCTACGTGCAATGTTCAATGATGGTTTACTGTCCCAGCCATCTTCATAGATTTTAATTGTGACCACTTGCCACTGCTGCAAATGACTACATTCACAAAACATGGGGCACTAGGAAGTGGGGGTCAAAAAACATGAGCGCTGCACAGTTGACTCAGAATACAAAAACATGTGAAAATAGGACATACTAAGAGGGAGAGCATTAAGACGTTGGATCAAAGTATAGGAGAGAGGTGGAAAGCTGACACAATTATAGAGGTCACTGGATCCCTTTAGCATAAACAACTAAGAAATCTAAAATTGTTTGAGTCCTGCCTGCTCTGTTTTTGATAACACAGGTAAAGCATCCCGTGTAGACCCAGCCTAATACAGGTAATGTTTATTTATCCTAAGGAATAATGTGTAAAACAAGGATTAGAAGTTGTTTAAAGTGAACCTGATCTTATCCCATATTCAGGGGTACTCCCTCTAGTAAATACTCTTCCTTCAGCAATAATGCCCCTCTGTTCAGCTGCCAGGAGGAATGCCAGGAGTGTAAGCAATAAGTCTCTGCTGTAATAGGTTACACAGGGCTATCATCTACCCGTGTCATGCACAAATCAGTCTGCTTTAGATATCAACAATTAATATTTACTCAAGTACAAATTATTGGTGGCCAAAATGTTTACGCCTCATGCTAGTTAATTCAAAAAACATTATGCAAAGTTCAAAACCTCCAGGTGGACCTACTGCCATCATTGGCCATGTACGCTGACTTCAGGGGTCCATCCTCTTCCCTAAACGTCACATCCAAAAGACTGGAGTCAAACCATCTTGTTATCTTGCCTTGCCATTAGATTTATGCATCTCATCTTACAATACATTTTACCGTATTTAAGGGTAGATGACCGCTATAATCAAGCCCCTGAAAAGCTGTGTGAGTGTACTAAACATCGGGCCTAGTATACAATTGTCAAGTTTTTGTTTATCTACTAAATCAGATTGTGGGCAGCACAGTTGGCTTAAGCTGCGTACACACTTCCAATTTTTATCGTTCAAAATGAACGACGAACGAACGACGAACACACACACATACATACACACACACGTAAAGGAGAAGTCATGCTGTTTATGAACAAATAACTAAATTCAGTTAGAATACACATTCTATTGTTTAGCCAGTCAATAGAAGGTTCACTTTCTAAATACATCTGCTTTCCTGAAATCCATATAAAAAAAAAAAAAAAATTCTTTGTGCAAAATAAAGCAGGACAAATGTGTATAAGGTGGTCCTCATTTTGGTCATTGGTCATTAGGTCAAATTGGTCATTAGGTGAGAACACTGCAAGGAGCCGGTCTGCATCCTGCGCGTGCATCAGTGGCAGGTTCAGACCCAAACAGAGGCGAACCACTACTCAGGACGGAGAATGGAGCAGACAAGGATAAAGGGGGAAAGCTGCGCTGCTGTGCACTGTGTGTAGTGTAACCGTCAGAGAGCCAGTCGTAAATATGAGTCGCTATTAAGCGAGGAACACCTGTATTTTATCCTTACCTTGTCTGGCTTTCATGTCCTTATCCTGCCAAGGAAATGCTGAGTACTATAAATCCTGCAACAAAATGCTGCAACACATTGATTTGAGAGAGCATTACAAACTGGACAGTATGTATTTGTAAAAGTGAACTAATGAATGCTTGTATAAAAAACGAATGTACTCTTACTAGAAACACACCAAAACCTACAACAGAATGGCACAGTAGAATTCTCTGTACTGATCCAAATGAATCACAGCATACATGACAACAGTCAAAATCCCTAAAATTACATTCCAAACAATATTCCCCCATTACTCTATTGCAAAAAAGACCATAAGAAGATTGTTTTCCTCTTTGCCATCAAACAAATCGTTCACAGACACTGGAAATCTCCACATATTTAAGTGATAACTGATTAAGTAGATCTAGTAAAGACAAGCAAGGATTTGCAAAACCTATAGCCATAAAGGAATACAACAGACCAATGTAAAAATACCTCCCCCCCCAGAAGAACCCCCCAAGTTCAAGGCCTTCCTGAACAAAGTGAGGGCTACATATGAAAGAAACTAACTGTACTAATAAAGATCTATCCATCCTATTATAAATACAATGAGAGAAAAATGGCCTAGCATTGCTCACCTCTGATGTACACTTTCTTTTATCCAGTGCCTTATCTGTTATAAACTATTTTACTAAAAATCTGAGTGTGCAATATGTAAGATTATCACTATATTCATGCAGTTTGATTCAAAAATTAAACAGCTGATGGATAGAAGACTATAGATTATATATATATATATATATATATATATATATATATATACATATACACCGTATTTTTCGGACTATAAGACGCTCCGGCCTATAAGACGCACTCAATTTTAAAGGAGAGAAACCTAGAAAAAAAAGATTCTGAACAAAATACTAAAAAATCACTCTGTGTCAATGTATCGCCTTCTAATCACTCTGTGTCAATGTATCCCCTTCTAATCACTCTGACACAGAGTGATCAGAAGGGTTTTAGATACACACTTACCATTAAAGTCCTTATATAGAATGATGAAAAGACATGTTATGAGGTATGTTTCCTTACACTCATTGCCCCTAGTCCTAAAGTAGGTATCACCCTCCACCCCCAAAATTACATTACTTACATCGATCTCCCTCCAAAGCACCAATTACATCCCTTGGACGGTTGCTCAATGTCTGTGTGCCAGCTGGTGAATCCATAAACCGGTAGATTCACCATTCTGGTTTTTGCAGAGGTCCTAACACATTACAGTCCTGATACCATGATCAAATACGTAGGCTTTTGATAATGTTAGCAGCAATATTTCCTCCAGGCATTTCAGACCCTCTACTTATCTTTATGTATTTAGCCGAGCACACTGATTACCACAGCTTTATACCACAAGTCCACTTCTAAAAAAAAGTTATGAATAGGAATGGGCTTCTATCATGCCATAATAGTGGATGTAGCCATTGCTGAATTTTATGGAGAATGCTAGTTGCCCAATTGCCCATGCCTAACAGTGTTTAAGTTGCTGACCTGAACAAGTCCCAAAACTTTTACAGCATACTGGTTTTGGGTCGGTTTCTTTTAAAATTACCTAACAGCCACTTCAGAGTTGCAGGGAGCTGCAGCATCAATTTCTGAGCTCAACCTCTCCAATTCAAGTTAACGAGAGTGGTTGGAACCCTTTTTTTCTTTTTTTGCATGCAGCTATTGTTGATTGCAGCACAGTTCCTAAAAAACAACAAATCACTTTCAGGTGATTGTTAATAAGCAACAACAGTTTACTTTGCGCCTGGGAGCAGAAAACCATGAAGGTTGGAAAGAACCCCAACTCTGAACCCTGCCATCCCAACTTGTAGCTGAAGGATTGGTTTACAGAATATAAGAACAATGTAGCCTGCAAGTCATCTGATAGGAGAATAGACATGGAATGTCTATATCATAGGCATTAGTATGGATGCTTTAGATCACCAGAAAAGAGAGGCAGAGGAACATAAACCATGCAGGAAACACCGCTTCTTCTAGAGGATATGTAGGCTAATGGCAATCCCGACATGTTTACTGAAGCTACCTTCCCCCTCTAATTCTATTGCAATACCAACATTACTTTCAGACAAAGTGACAGTGGTTACCAGAAAGCGGGAAAATCTCTCAAGTAGGGACACAAATAGCAATAAAAAAAAATCTAACAGGTGTTTAAACACTTCCACACTAGTAATTACTTAGTTTTGGAGAGAGTGTGGAAAGAAAGCCGAATCCTTTTTCATGTGCGTTCATCAGTAGGCCCAACAAGGAACTAGGTCTTGCTGGCTCCTAGCATTAAGTGCTTTGTGCAAGTATTGGGCATCTGCCCATCAATGCCTTGTTTAAAAGTACAAGGTCCCACCAAGGGATTTAAGAAAATATAAAAAAAAGCAGACTTATTTGATACATTGGGAAGAATTAGGCACCTGAGGAAAGTGTGCTGAATTTAGAAGCATTGCCAGTAAGAATATGGAACTACACATTAGTGTGAGCTAGCATGTCTTTATACTCTAAGAAAACAAGTTACTGTTTAGTAGTCAAGAATTAGAAGTTACTAGTTTTGTTAATGCACAATAAATGTACTGGTTTTAAACTACAATACTGCTCTTTAGTATTTACCAAATCTGGCTTCTGCTCTTTATGGCTAAAGGTACCTGCAAGGCCTGGCATAAATGAAGTATCACTTGGCCTATCATTCAGAATTGTGTTCAGTAAAAGAGATTCCTCTTCAGCACACACACTCACTGGTGAAGAATGACAATATATGCCACCTAAAAAAGTGACATTTCATACACATTGTGGTTTCCTGGCAACAATACCGATGTGTTATCCTAGGGCACACAAAGATATCTTGACATGATACACATGTGGGAAAAGACTCTGTTCATATGCATTCCAATAAGAAAGATTACACACACTGCCAGCACTATAAAGGAATACAAAAAAAAAATGGTGAACATTAATAGAAACCCGCTTAGGAAAACTGGGGGAAAATGGAGTAGAGTGGGCAACTTTGATGTTCAAAGTTCATCTTTTTTTTTTCTTGAAAAAGGAGGCAGAGAATCTCATTTGTCACCATGGGCAAAAGCTCCACTTTCCACTCAATTTACATTTTTTCT
The DNA here is from genome assembly GCF_032062135.1 of Pyxicephalus adspersus. Classification (NCBI taxonomy): domain Eukaryota; kingdom Metazoa; phylum Chordata; class Amphibia; order Anura; family Pyxicephalidae; genus Pyxicephalus; species Pyxicephalus adspersus. The sequence goes on along the minus strand of NC_092858.1, from coordinate 44,456,033 downwards.
AATTTTTAAAAATAAGCCTAACTAATAAATTTAGTTAAGTAACCCAAAATGATAAATTAGTCAATCAAATAAGTCCAGTCAGGACAGAAACTTACAAGAAATTAGAAGGGAATAAAACAGAAGCACATGGAAACCTCTGAGAAAGCATATAAAAATAAATGCATGGTTAAACATCTGTGAAGCTTTCTGTGCTACATATCATAAACCGCATTTCAATATAAAAAGATTGTATTAAGCTAGTTGAAATGTGCAAATGAATCCAAGATCATGTAATGTTTGCAATGTATCTGGAATGATGATTACCACTTTTTCTAAAGTAAAGACTTTTTTTACCCTAAAGATACCCCTAAAATATTGTTCAGATCTAAGGGAACCCTTGCTAAAACCCAATTCATAGGGTGCAGTGGTAAATATAACCCTTAAATTAGTGGTCAATAAAAAGAAAATGAACCTGCTGCTAAAAAGAATATTAGTGTCATTGAAACTATACAAGTATTATCAAATGGGAGCTCAAATACCCACAGCTTAGGGGTCCCTAGCACCTATGGATGAAAATCGCTGCGTAGAATATGGTAGGGTTTTCTTTGCTATATGTGGAAATATTTTCTTTTACTTCTTGTCCTGTGGACACATCAAGAAACAAGTGGAAACCTTACCAAAGCAAGCTTAATGCCCTTTAAAACAGTTGTCAACAAAAAATAAAGGTGTTCCCATAGGAAGAATTTTTGTTCTCTCTACCTGGGTCAAAAACAACGATTAGGAAAGGAGGAGATAAAGTCCAAAATGCATGCAAAATACTTTTGAAAATCCAAAAAGGTTTTAGATAACTAAAATACTTCCTCGGGCCTTTTCTATTTTTTATTTAGAATTTGCTGAAAACATTACACTACTAAAAATATATAATTTGTGTATTACAAAAAGACCATCAAAGGAGGTTCCCCATGCCAGGA
>NC_092858.1:44433997-44452332 GCF_032062135.1 Pyxicephalus adspersus | reverse complement strand
TAGTATGATCGCACAATATACGTCATGGTACACGCCATGGTGTTATAGTGCTAGTATGATCGCACAATATATGTCATGGTACACGCCATGGTGTTATTGATCTTTTATGTTTTCTTGTAGAAAGAAATGGTATTTGCCATGACGCTATACAAATTTGCCATGACAACTATAAAAATCCCACTTGGTATGATTGGGGGATGACCATTATTATTATTATTATTATTATTATTATTATTAAGAAGCAGGATCTATATAGCGCCAACATATTACACAGTGCTGTACATTAAATAGGGATGATTATATAAAGGGGAGCGTTGGTAAATCGCGGAGGCGGTGGGCATTACCTGCGTTTGACCTGTGCCAGGGGCATGCATTATGTGATCGGCCCCGGCGTCCCATAGCGAAGTTGCCAGGTTTTAGGGGCCAGGATGAAAGTTTTGTGACCCTGGAAATCAGAAGCAGCTGCTGAGGGTGAATCTGCCCCTATAGTGAGCTATGATGAGCAGGACATTGTCAGGGACAAAGGCTGCCACACTCCACAAGTGTCCCTGGAGCAGGCCGAGCTGCCCTCCTCGGTGCCAGGCGGGACACCGCACCCTGTGCCCGCACAGCCGGCCATCAGCATCCAGCATATCCCCACCCAGCCCGCCTCTCTCACCTCTACAGCGGCCGGGACAGGCAGATCCCCCAGCGGCGGGGCAGCATCTCACCCCGTCACCAGATTCAGCGCCCGGCACCCCGGTGTGCGGCTTCGGCCTCCCTGGGCCCGATTTACTCCATGCCCCGGCTCTGCCGGCCCAATGCTCCGTCTCTCTCCAATGTCGCCGCTTCCTGTCGTTCTTCCTCCTCCCAGCAGGCCGCTCTCTCTCCCTCTCAGCACTCAGGCGCCATCTTCCCTGGCCCGGAGAAAAAATAGTCCAGACGAGCCGGGCTCTCGGCGATGGGAAGCGCTCAGGCCTCAGGACCCCCCCGGCACTCACACAGAGGAACAGTACGGCTCCGGAAGCGGGGGGAGGCTGTGGGAAGGGCGGAGCCTGTGTCGGTGTATCCGGTATGTCGTTTTCGTAGCGCTCTTTTCTCGCACCGGGTCTTTATTTGGAGCCGTAGCGGAGGAGGAGGAGGGATACGCGCGACCGCTCGGGATGTGACACTGAAGTGACGCGGCTCCGCACAGGATGCTTCCGCCGTCACCTTAACCTCCTCATTGCCGGAGCCTAGAGGGGAGTCAGCACGTGGGACGCAGAGGGGGAGGAGAGGTGTCCTCCGGCACTGGGGAGGGGGGACAATAACAACACCGACAGTCCCGGGCCGGAATGATGTCACGGCCTTCTTCGTGTAAACACGGCCCTCCATTGTGTGACGTGACAAACTTTCACTTCTCCTGCCTGCTGTACATGGCGGGGCATTCAGTGTGAAGGGAACCTATTCCTAGAATGGTGTGTGTGCAGGAACAATGGAGCCTTCAAAGTTCATACAAACTATTCTCTGACATTACATGCCCCATGGTTCCAATATTTAACCCTTTCTCTTCAATGGACCTCAATATCATTTCTATGGGCCCTCAGTGTGTCCAAACATTGGTTTTCTTGCAGCGTGAAGGCGACAATTGTGTTTTTATTGTAACAGTGAGTTAATAAAATGAACAATTCTCAAACTCGCAATACATGAGGTTTTCCAGATTTTTCTATTAAATTACAAATCTATTAAATCTATTCTAGGTTTTTCTATAATATAATATTAATATTAAAATCCACATGTAGGGGCGATCTTGGTGCTGCTAGTTTGTGGTCAGTGTTAGGATCCTTAGAAGATTTCTGCTAGTCGGTATGGAGTTACTTCTGCGCAAGCAAGGCGACATGGCTGCCCCGTCACTAACCAACAAGATTTTCCCCCAATGAGAGAGCCATCCGACGGAGATCTAGATGGCCCTTGATAGAGAGGGAGATTTATGATTGTGTCAGCCCATGATATTGTCTTTGGTGAACTGGTCCAAAAATACATTTCCCCTAAGTTTAGGCAGCTTCCATTAAATTATCATTACCCTTTTTTTTAAGCACTAACATATTACACAGCAATCTACAATAGTAACTTACCATACCCCCCCCATTTTACCAATATTTACTGGATGGACCTCTGCTGCAGGTTTTTTTCTCTTTCTTCAGAATATCAAACTCCAACCAGCTCCTCTTATTGCACACAGTGGGGCCTGCAAAGTACAACTCATCCATAGAAATCCAGAAAGCTGGCTGGGATGATTTTGGAAGACGAGCCGGATAGTGATGATCATTGGAATGGGGATTTAGGTAAGTGTATGTCAGTATGGGCTCCATTTATAAAGCAGTGAATCTGGCATGCCCCAAAAAATTCCCTGGTGGAGAATCTTCCAGGTCCATGTGTTTCAATAGCAGTGACTGATTCTTCACCAGGGAATGTTTGAGGGAATGTCAGATTCCCTGCATTATAAAAAGAGCCTTATGTGACATAATACAACACACACCCACACAAATTCAGCCACGAGTGGACGTTTTCCTAACGATTTAATTACCCAGAGATGAAAAAAAAACACCCGTCCACAGTAGTGTTTGACAACGGCAGAGACATTCACACAAACAATTGTGTCAGGGTTTGTGTAAGGTTTTCTCAGCATCACTGTTTCTGAGCCCCAGATGCGTGCAGCGTCTCTTCAGTGCTAAACATTCAGTAAACGTCACGTAGGTTCGCCTAACATGTCAATGTTTTTCAGTATCTTGGAAATAGAGCAGTGGGGAAATGTCACATCTAACTTTTAGCTGATGTTTATGTAGCGGTGTAAATGCTGAAGAACGGCCAGATAAACACCAAATAAATGCTGGAATAACTGAGAAAATCCTGGCAGTGTTGGAGCTGAATGACATGTTACACCTCATGTATATGAACCCTTATGGTACTCATATATGTGTATGTGTATAACCAAACCACTGAGGGGCTCATAAGCAGAAAAAAATTATTAGTTTCAGTGGACCCTGTATATCAAAATTATGCAGTTTCACATATGTCCCAATTCTTAATTGTTTACAAAGTTTCTTCCATCCCAGAGTGTATAACTGTATATACCAGAAAGGCATACAGCAGTAGAATGACGAATAGAAGACACAATTCATTAGTAACATTTCAATTATGTTTACTAAGGATTTAGTTAAGGACAAAGCTAAGACATTAACCAGCTTGCTGGCCCAGTGACTCTTCTTGAATTTGCTACTGACTGATCCTAATCCACCCTGATGTAACGTTGTACATTGTCCGTGGATCCGCCAGGACGGTCATTCGGACGATGGACGATGAGCGCTGTACACTCGCAAACTTCTTGTTTAATATCGGCCCTGAGCTGAATATCAGACGAGAACAATTGCACGTTTGTAGCTAGCCTAAGTGTGCTGCCAGGCTCTTTAGTCATATTGCCAGGAGCAGGGTATATTGGATTTGTATGACACTGAGGCCAATATCATCTCCTGCCTTGTATTTTACTGCACCATAACCAAAAGAATAGTGGCAATGAGGGGCAAGATGGGTCAATCTAGTACATGCTGTGAACTTTTTGGACATTACTTGCACCAATAATGCAGACTGCACTGTATGGGGTAGACATATTCATCTCCTAGGCCATAGTGCAATATCCGAGATCCCTCTATTTCTAGTATTTATGTGATCTCCAGTGACCACAGGAATGCACTGCAGTATCATACATTCCAAATGTACACATTTATAAAGAGGGAGAGCCATGTGAAAGGATAATGTGGAGCAGGCATCACACTATGGGGAAAAGTGGCTGTGGCTAAATAGTGATGCATTTTGGGTGCAGACCTAAGTGATGGAAGTCTCCCAGTGTAGACCTCAGTAACAAACCCTCAATGCAGGCATCAACGATAGACACCTCTATGACAGACCCCCTAGTGCAAACCTCCCTAAACACTGTGCAGACCTCTGTGATGACCCCTCAATTTCGGAACTTCAATGCAAACCTCTGACATAGACACTTTAGTAAGAGACCTCCATTGCAGATCTGTAACAGAACCCTTAGTGACAGATCCCCAGTGCAAACTTTAGTAACAGACCCCTTATTGACACTCTCAGGAACTTTTCTTTGCCCCATAGGCTCTAGCACCTTTGCTTGGCTGCAGAATGTCACCTGGATCTGGGCAATACATTGTAAACTCGGGACATTTCAGTAGAATCCATCATGGCTGGGAGGTATGCAATATGCAAATCATCAGTTAGGCATCCTGGCCCTAAAAACAACAGCAGCTTTCTATGTTATACTGGTATAAAATGCAGATGGACTAGATGAAAATTATTTGTGTTACAGTGTTACAGTGTGTGAAATACATTTTGATCAGCTTCCTTGGTGCAAAAAGAAAAAAAAAAAAGCAATGCTCCCCCTAAAAGCAACTTTAGCAAATCATTTTGTGTATGTTTGTGCTTTATGGGCAGCCCAACACACTGCATGCAATGTCTGTGGCCAGTTCAAACTCTGCAAGTAAAACAAAACTGGGACTAATATATGAGTGTGTGTGTTATACTTCAAAAAAAAGCATGCAGGAGTTAATTCCATTTGCTCATTTCTTTGGTCCACTGCAGTTAGCAACCACTGTAGGTCTTCAAAACCCCAATTGGTAAGATTTCACAAAATGACAATTTACCCTTTCTGTTTTTCTGGTTATAGTAGGAGGGATCCTATTCTCTTTTGCAATGTATCATTGAAAAGGTTGAACAGTAAAACCTTTACCTTCTTTTGGGCCTTCTGAGAGTGGCTGGATTGAGAAATCCAAGTACAAACTCTTTTCTTCTTGGAAATAAACCCACCCAGTGGATAATGGAACATGCAAATATGTGTACCTGTGTTTCCCAACCTCCTCCAGAGGTTTCTAGGTGTTCCTTGGGTAATGAATAGTTTGTGACTCTCGGGTCAGTTTACCTAATATTAATGATATAAGAGTGGAAATCTTCCTCATGACCACCACACGAGTAGTGACTAGTAAATATTGAAGGGATTCCCCGAAGACCTGAAAGTTATCCCAAGGGGTTCCCCCATGTAAAAAGTTTGAGAAACATAATTCTAGACAATACTAAAGTATCAGGCTGTAATAAACCTTTACATTGTCATTACCACCATCAAAATCAATTGACTGAACAAGGTACATTCTTCAGCCTCTGTTCCTGTATTCATGCAAATTATATTTATTGAATATCCTTATTTATTGAATATCTCATAATATATATGAGATAAAACATCTTTACTTAACACTTTACAATCTCCTTTAGAATGCACACATGTGTAGTGTACATTGCCAGCATGCCCCAATTCCAGGATGAATTAAAGTGCATACGCTGGAGTGACATTAATCTGAACTGGTCAATCAATTTAAACAAATTTATTTTCAACAGCAGCTATAGATCAGGGATCCTCAAATCAAGGCCTCAGGGGCCACATACATGCTAAATTGTGAGACAAACAGAGACATTTCTAACACTTTGTAAACTATTCCTTACATTTCATTACATTTAAAGGAATAATAAAAACACCTACAGATCCTGGATAACTGTTGAGTTTAAGCAGGAAGGTGTACTTTCAGAGTAAAATGACCTGTATACAAGATTTCCAGAATCTAAAAAAATAGCATATAGCTATATACAATAGCATAACAGAAGTAAAAAACAAACACCTATGTACACCGAGATTATGAAACATTCGCACACGCTCTGTATTTCCTGTGTGAGAAGCAATGCTTTGATATTACCTGGTATTGTCACATTTATGTTTCAAACGCCCAGTTCACTTAGTAGAAAGAATCATTTGTATGTATACAATGATATATATATATATTGCACACAGGTCTGTGGATAATTATGTAAACCACATAAGATTTCTGCCCTTTTACATTGAGAGCCATGATCAGAGGAATACTGGACAGGAGAAAAAAATAGAAAATAAATGTTTAGGTCATTGTAATACATCCTAACAATCTACCTGGAATGAATTTTAATTGCTAACCACATTACAGTCCTAAAATACTCCTGAAACAGAAGTTCTGTGTTTATTCTTTTGATGGCTTAAGGTCAAGCTTTTTCTTGTGTAAAGTGTACAACTTGCTCATCAAAGCCCTCATATCTCAAAAGATCTTTTGTCTTTGCCAAGTAAATATAACAATACAAGAACTATTGTACCAACTTTTGTATTGTAAAGAATAGTTTAAGCATAGTGATGGCACATGTGCCTTTGTTCTTAATAGCAGTTTACTACGCCATCTGCTGGTCAAATTGCGATAATGCAACTCCCTGAAAAAAAGACTGCTATCATGAAAAAGAATGCCCTTACCTGACAATCTCTAAAGCAAGAATTTAAGGCCAGGCAACAAATTTGTAAAATATGTCTGGCACCAGGACCTATTAGCAGCTTCCTTATTAGAACATTTAGTTGTATCATCAGATTCCAAAACGATCTGGAAACCTATCTCCCAATGATGCACATAGGTAGGAAGCTTGGGAAAAGTACCAGAAATTAGGGAACTTTAAAATGCGATCCTCTTGATATTGGATAGTGAGCATATAAATATTTAAAAGGACACTAAGTTATGGTTGCTTTCAGTGTGTCGAGACAACAAATGTTTTATCTGCAGGTAGCAAATTATTTCTGAATTGGTAAATTTATGTACACTCCTCATGGAGTCAAATATATCAGGCCCTGGAGACTCAACATGTCATAGACCCTACTGACTTTATGCTTCATCCACCATTTAAAGGCCAGAGGGTTCATGTAACCTGGAGGGAAAGATGGGTTGTGGAGGATGGCCATCAGTGGACCATCCGGAGACATAAGACACTTCAACAAGTTATGGTCATCCTAAATCTAGAGGCAGGGCTACCATAGGGGAGAGGTGGGAAAAACTGCTGTACTGGGCCCTGTCAAAACAGGGGCCCCGACAACAGCCCCACTAACTCTGCATGGATCCCGTTCCTGCCCAGCTGGTTGTCTGTACACAACAGCTCAGTCCAGGCTTGGTGCAAGGAAAGCTGCCAGTGAATCTTGGAGGCCTACCTGCCCTGCTCAGTGCTGAGATTGATACATTTGTATATTTTCCTCAGATGTATACATCTGTATCTGTTCCTAATATTGTAGCTTTCTCCTTCACACCCCCTGAACAGGACTGGCTGACTGCAGGGTGCCTGAAATTTCACCAGTTGACTCTTTGTTCCCTACAACAGAGCTCTTGTGTACAGGGTGTAGGTTTGTGATACAAGGGCTGTCTCAAGCTGCGTACACACTTCCAATATTTATAGTTAGAACCGAACGACTGATCGGCTGAAAATCGTTTACAAAAAAGGTGACCAACGACGCTGATGAGCGAGGATTGTCGTTGGAAATGAATGACAGTCACGGTGGATCTGATTGACCGACAATTGTTCACTAAAGTATGTACGGTCGTTCAGTGATCATGCATGTTTCTGCAGTACACTTTCTCCTTTACATGTCACTCCCTGCATCGTTCAAACGATTGTATCTAGTGTGTGTACACTATCGGTGGATTATATTTGAACAATCGTATTGTTACAGCATGTACAGATTTGTGCACAATACGATTGTTCAAATATAATGGAGCGTAATCGTTGATCGGTTGTAATTGTTCGTTTTCTAACGATCATTATTGGAAGTGTGTAGCTAGCTTTAGACCTGTTGCAAGAACAAGCAATCCTGAGTATCACCTAGCAGCTGACACCTTGCCAGACACTCAGCATTGCATTGGTTCTAATGTTTGCAGATTTGACAGCAGGCAGCATTCATGGCCACTTCAATCTCTATTGGACTTCTGCAGTTAGGTGGAGCATATCCTGAGGGGAGGAAGCAATAATTGCACCAAAACCTCATTATTACTCTAAACATAATAGGTTTTAGTTCAGTGTTTTTTTGCAGTTTTACTTTTATATTATGTCCAGAAAATGGTTTGCATTGGAACAAATAGTTCAGTTTTCTGTATCTTTTTTTAAGCATTCACATTTTTTTTCAAACAATTTCAATAAAAAAAACTTGAAAATCACACAATGCTTTGTTAGGTCTTTGCAATCACAAACTCCTGCAATTTGTGCAGTCACACTAGGAAGTGGGGCCACAATACACAGGCATTGGACATTTGGCATAATACAAAGACAAAAGAAAATGGGGTGTACTAAGGGAAGGGCATTAAAAAGTTCAAACAAAATACAGGGGGCAGTAAAAGCTGACACATAAGGGTTACCTATGACACAAAGAACTGGGAACAATACATTTGTTGTGTGTTGCCCTGCCTATTTTTTGACCACCCAGCTAAAAAAAAAAATCTGGGGGGAAAATTGAAGTTGGAAAAGTTCCAAATAGTGGCAATCAGGAGAAGTGATTGCAAGCAACTGGAGGAGGTCAGGTAGGTGGAAAGAGGTGGCAGTAGAGAGAAGTGTGATCTGTATCATTCCCAATTGTGTGCTAACAGCAATGCCCTCTCTCCCTATTGATGGTGTTCTGTCATATTTTTCTACCCACCATATTTTGCTCCCTAAAAGCATAGAAACTGAGAAGGTTAAGGGTATACATTGGGCAGGAGGTTTAATGTAGGGCAGTGGGTAGGAGAAGTTTATGGGCAGGCACAGGGGGTAGGTTGTTAGCAACCAAGAATGGGGTTTGTAGTTAAGATTAGGCAGGATTATGGGATTTAGGCACTAGTGGTGGCAAAATTGAATAGACCAGTGTTTTTCTCCTCTAGATGTGGCCCTATTCAGTACACAGGTTTATCCCTCAATGCTATAATGCTGTAACCAATAGCAACCAATGATATACCTTTATTTATAGCTAACTGACTCCAGATGAATTTTGACAAGTTGCAATTTGTCATTGCACTTACATGACATTACAGGGCCTATTAACCTGGTCCACTATAGCACCTGGCTTCTTTGTTATTTAGCCCAAACCCTATACATTCATCACCGTATCTCCCTCGCTGGTTTAGTGCAGACCCTCCATTTGTACCTGGCCAGGAAGGAAGGGAGCCAGGTGCAAAAACTGAATCTAATCTAGCCATAAAGAAAGCCAAGTGCAAGTGGAGGGTCTGGTTAGCCAGCAGAGGAGCTAGGTGCAAGTGAAGTGTGACCCTCCATTTGTACCAGCTTTCCTTTCTGGCTAATCCAGACCCTGCCATGTACCCGGCTCCCTTGATGCCTATCCCAAACCCACAAATTGCACCTGACTCCTTTGCTGGTTAGCTCAGGCCCTTTGACTTTTGCAAAGATTGAAGTAGAGGTTCCTCAGAACACAAAAACTGTGACTTGGATCAAATCTGTCTAAAATGGTGAAACAAATCTGACTGGTTTCAGATTTTCTATTTTTTAATTATCCATACTATACTTGTCAAATATAGATAGGCTAAACTTGTCAATGTCTGGCGGCAGGACTGGCTGAGCCCTACTATACCTGTCATAACTAATGTAATGTCAGGTGGAAAATCAGATTGCTTAAATTTCAAGTTCCAATTTAAGGTTAGAATAACTCAGATCTAAATCAGTCAACTCCCTATACAACCACAATTAGCTGGACATTTTAGCTCAGAAAATTCTGATGACTGCCAAGTCCTGAGGCTGTGAACATTTTTTATTCTTTGTTTCTATCACATTACTTTAAAGCCGCGTACACACTTCCAATTTTTATTGTTGGAAATGAACCACGAACGAACGTCGAACGACCGATTGGCCAAAAATCGTTCTTAAAAAAAGTAACCAACGACGCCGACGAACAAGGATAGTCGTTGGAAAGGAACGACCGGACCGACGGATCGGATTGGACGACGATCGTTGACCATCTACTTCCTTCCATCGGTGCTCCATGGCCTCCAGTTTCTCCAAAATTTCATTCTTTGGAGAATCTGTGTAGGAATAATATTAGGTACACATATATTGTGAAGCCAACACATGGATATGAGACATTTTCACATAAACAATATATGAATGCTTACCAACACTTTTTGCCATCTGCCCTGACGTGCCTGGCTGTGGACTTTCTCCCTCTCCCTCTGATACTGTAATAAGAGCAAACAAAAATAAAAAGTTAAATTACACACAATTATATGTAACCTACCTCTCTAAAATTTGGGTACATACTTGGCTCAATTTCGACCACAGACTGTACTACCTCCTCTGCAGGGGAAACCAGTATCAACTCTGCATAAAAAAAAAAAATACATATTTGCACTATATCTAAAAATAATCTATTTGTCATATTTAGAAAATTATAAAATTTTTCCTTATAACCATATACCAATATCCTACCTTCCACCTCTACTGGCTCCTTACACTACATTCGTCGCTTCTTCTTAACGTTTTCCTCTTCAAGCATACACACCAAAGCAAGAGCGGCTTTCCTCTTCCTTGCGAACACTTTGAAGGGCATATTGCACATAGGGAGAAAGGAACAGTGTGGTGAATGTCATTCATTCGTTTGATCCGAACGACATCGTTCGCACACAGTATTCACTGCCTGTGGTGCACTTCACTTCCTGTATCGTTCAAACAATCGCATCTATCGTGTGTACAATATCTGCGAACGATCGTGTCGTTATCTGTATGTACAGGGTCGGTGCCATACGATCGTTCGCAGATATCGTGCAGGATCGTTCGTCATTCGTTTACCAACGATATTAATTGAAAGTGTGTACGTAGTTTAAGTGTGAGCTGTTATTCCAGGGACGTCAGCATTGGGATTGAGCTATAGTTCTCCCTATTGTCTACAATGTAGCAACATAAAGTATGCTCATTGCATCTTTTTCTGAAATAGATTTGCAAGGAAATTGAAGAATCATTGCTTGTCAAGTGATTTTATTAGTAAAATAAATCTGTGAAAAAGAATGATAAGGTCTGCTGTAGCTCTTATCCACTTCTGAAAATGCATCTTCACTGGCTATCATGGCCTCAAACTGAACTTCAAGCACAAACATTTTTACTAAAATGTATTCTTCAATAGCCACAAAGAAACCCATTTTGTGTGGACCAAATTCGTACCTTGCAGTGACAACCTTATCTTTCTGCACATAACCTCTGAAGGGAGCAATACAAAATTCATATTATATATATATAAATATATATATATATATATATTTATATATATATAATAATTCAATGCATCGTTCCAGGTGAAGCTCATTTGCAAAGTACATTGCTGTGCTTTAAGTGTGTAATGCAGCCATACTACTAAGCTTCTAAATATCCCAACACATCCTGTGATTATCCTGCTGGCTTTGTTTGGAAATGTAGTAAAAAAGGTCAATGTAGTAAAAAAAAGTCAATTGGTTTTAAAATAGTAAAATTAGTTACTATCAGGAAATGGTTACAACAGATTTGGCTTAAATCACATAATAAGTATTTCACATGTACAGGTATCAGGAATGGTTTTGATTGTCATTTGTTGAAAGCAGGGGTATTGCTAGGATTGTGAAAGATCCAAAGCACTCCTGGGCCAGGGGAAAAGGCATTCTATTATAAGCCCTAAACTGAAGATGGACAGTGTGTGTAGAATAGTAGAATAGAATAGTGTGTAGCATAATGAGAGTGGGTTGAATGGGATTGGTTAATAAGAACCCATTCATTGTATACACACATTTGGCACTGTTTTTGTAAATAAATAATATAAAAAAACTTATGTAACAATAATTTAAAACAACAATATAAATCCACAACTAACACCTTGAACCTAAAGTTAGGTCTACATGCTAGCTTATTGTCACCCGAGATGAATGAGTGTGATCATCTTGGGCAAAAATCTAGCATGTGTACAGTGGTACCCCTACGTTCATCGTCCCTCTGTGTTGGTAAATTATTAGATGACTAAGCAGGGACAACCGCTGTTTTTTCTCATCTTCTCCCCTCCTTTCTCCATAGAACACAATGGTGCTGTGTGTACACTGGAAATGATCACGAAAGATCATTTCCATTGACAGAAATCTGATCTCTTTACGAAGCTTGAAACAATGAGCTCTATAAACAGGAACATGTAATACACAGCACAGGTGAACTGCTCAGTATACAAAGTAGCAGTGTTCACTATACATTTTTACTCCACTGACACCAATACTCTTTTTGGACCCTAGTAAACTAAAAGTGATCCCATTTCCGTGCTAGTGGGTGAATCACAGACTTAGGATCTGTGTCAACGGACTTTGTTCATGGCGTCAGTTTGACGTCAGTTTGAGACACTTCTGAGAACCTTCAGATTAAGCTGACTGGTGCATTTGACCTACAGTTGACCTCCTAACCAATTGATCTTTACTATGGACTTATTTATATTAGAATGCAAACCCATCTGACGCTATCAAAAGCTCATAGACAATCAATGAAATTGTTTCCCAAAAGAAAAGTCTAATAAATGTTATTAAACCCTTAACCTAGTATAAAGAAAAGGATCCAAGGTATCAAAAATTAGCAGAGAGATGCCACATCTCAATTACTATAGAAAGTACAAAGAATATGAATATTTAAAGAACTGGAACTTTTAGGCATCAATGTTATATTTTTTTCCTAAAAACACATATTTATTGCAATACATCTATTTAGACATTAAACTTTCAAGGTTACATAACAATCATTCACAAAATAAATAACCATAGATTGGCAGATAGAGGCCCTGAACAACCTCCTAATGAATAATACAGTTCTCAAGAGAAAAGATGTTGCAATGTTACATAGGTATGACAATTACACTATTACAATACAATTACAAATAAAGCTGGGGAACTGGACATTTTATTTGAAGATTTTCCATTTGTGTTTCGCAGATCTGGTCTGCTTGTTCAGGAATGCCAATAAGAGGTCTGGATGTAAAGATACATACAGAGTATAACTAAGTGAACTTTCATAAATAGAGGTAATTACAAAATAGGTTGAAATCCTTAACCTAATATTCAAATGTTTTTTGCTGCAGTGATTTTATTTACATTCTACCTACTGACAGAATGTCGGTTATTGGTAGGTTACCTGTGTGATGTCGGCACTATATAAATACATGATTATTTGGTGTTTGTGCAGCATAAGGTACATTTAAGTCTTTGCTGTGCTCATACACAGTGCTTACCTCAGATCTCCACTGCTCAGCCCCCAATTTACAGTTACATTGTCCAACCAAATGAATCCCACAGTTGGATTTTGTATCTTCTTTTGTATTCTATATCCTGTATATTGTATGAGGGTGGAAGTAGTTAATTAACTGAAAATTATCAAATTAGAATAAAACAAATCTGTTGATATTGTCTCACAGTTAACCAATCCGCTAATAATGTCATTTGAATACAATACTAAATACTATGTTATCATTGAAGTTGCAGCTTTTGAATTGAATGTTTAAAAGTGATATCGTCCAATTGCAAAGAATACATTGATCATGTATATTACATTCTAATTGTTCATTCTTTGCCTACCAGAGTGAATATTAAATAAATGTTATTTAGTTAGACCAGTGTTTCTCGACCTTTCTACATTGCAGGAACCCTTGAAAAAAATTTCAGGGCTTGAAGTGACTCCCTTCTATATTCATTGTATCAACATCTCACAGTATATTAGTGTGATGGTCAGTAGGAAAAATACTTCTTACATTGCTGGCTAGTGGGATAGATGTCCAAAAAGATTCTTGGTCTCATTTATACTAACCTGAGCTCAAAGAGGTTTAAGCTGCGTACACACCTGCAATTTTTCTCGTTGGAAAGGATCTTTCACGATCCTTTCCAACGAGAAAAGACTGCACGATGCATGAACGATGCTGTACATACAGCACCGTTCATGCTCTATGGAGAGGGGAGGGGGAGAGCGACGGAGCGGCACCCTGCTGCGCGCTCTCCCCTTCCCTTTCATTAGGATCGGTCGTCGTCCATCGTCCATGGATCCGCCAGGACGGTCGTCGGACCATGGACGACGACCGACTGTACACACGGCAGATTTTCGCCCGATAATTCGCCGATACCGATTATCGGGCGAGAAAAATTTGCCGTGTGTACGCAGCTTTAGTTACACCCTCATTACACATCTTTGTTGATGAATCTAAAACAAAAATGTACACAGATGGAACAATTTGATATGTTGTCAAGCAATACAAAACCTCTTTTGGCTTTACACATGTGCTTTGCAGTGCTATTCATTTTCCATGACAGTCCAAGGCACTTTGCAAACACACTCAGGGCACCACAACTCAGAGATGGCAATCTTCCTAGTGTTGTGCTGTGGTGTGTTTCAGAAAACGGAACACATCTGGGCTTTGGTATGTTGTGATGTGTTGTCAGTAATTTTAAATTAATGTACTTCCTTAACACAGTACAACATGCAAAATACGGCATGCTGTAACATAACACAACATATGTGTGTGAAAGGTGATTTATACATTGATTTCAGAATTAGGAGAATGCTTTCATCCTAGAGATTTCAGGAAGTTTACTATCATTTGTTCCAGAGCCCATTTTAATTGGGGCAGTTGGTGAAAATGTAACACTGAATAATACGCTGATGAATATTTTAATCTATAGTATAAATGTTATTTTCTCTATAAAACATAAATTGTATTGACATTCTGTATTGGAATACATAGTATTGAGCTTTGTTGTTGTCCACATGTTAGCACAAACATTTGACTCCATTTATTCCAGAACGGTAGTGTTTTTGAACACATATTCTTCTGTTCACTGATCAGTGCATGCAGAAGCCATGAGTGCTAAAGCATACCGTTACCCACCAACAGAGGATTATGGGAATATACAGGATTATGCTGGGACCATCTGTTACATTCATGTTGTTCAACCAAATGTAACTGTCAAATGTCATGTCTCCTTTCATGTCCTGTCAGTAGTAGTGGAAAACAGGAAAAAATCAAATAATGTTTTGACAATTTGCTTGTGATCTCAGTTCACCAAATAGTCATGTATTTATTTAGAGATCAGGTAGATCATGCTGTGTGCGGAGAGGTAATATTAAATAGCGCCAACATATTCCATCTATGAATGGAATATGTTGGCCCTATATAAATCCTGTTTAATAATAATAATAATAATAATAATAATAATATTATTAATATTAATAATAATAGTTTGCTCTGATCTTTCAAAAATTGATAACTAAATACATGAATAAATACATTCACCTTGCGTTGCATATGTGCAACAAACCCAAAAAGAAATATAACCCACCATCTAATGGTAGAATTCTGACATATTTCATTATGTGTGTATTTCTGCAAAAATAATTTGATGGCCCATCAGGTAGACACTTTCTGTTTCATAATTGTAGAATGAGTGGCTAGTGGATATGACTTGATATCTATAAGAAACAAAATACAACAATGGATTTATTATTATTTTAATATTATTTATACAAAATTTATATGGCGCCAACATAATATGCAGTGATGTACAATAAATATGGGTTACAAATGACAGACAGATATGAACCCTGACCTTTCTATGGATCATCATCTACACATTCTTTGTTCCATGATTGGAACAGAGAATTTTTTACCATGGATTATCAGATAGATCATGTCTGTTCAGGTAGAGAATGGATGGACATATAATACTTCTTATAAAAAAAAATAAAAAAATGAATCAACTGCAATTTGCTATAGATTTATGTGGATAGATCATCAGGTAGATAATCTCTGTTCCATGCTTGTAGAATGGATGGTGAGTGGATATGACATAATATCTATAGGAAAAAAAACAATAGAATCACCGGCAATTTGCCATGAACTTTGATGTGATATTCAGCTACAGTCAAAAGCAAATCACAAAATGTTCACATTACAATAAATGGGTGCCAAATCATGAACACCAAACACAGAAAAAAAGATGATTTCAGTTTAGTTCTCTAGAAGGAAATTGGGCTTGCTAAATTGGCAAGGACCATGAAATAATTGCTCTTCAGCATCTTCCTCCCATGTGTGTACATACCCTAGGTAAGGGCTTGTTATAATAAAAATACCTCTGCTTGTGTAAAATAAATAGTAGGTACTGAAATTACATATTTTATTACTCTTTTGTCCCCTCTAACTGAGGGCAAGGGGTGCAAGAAGAGACTCAACCTAAACCTATTGGCATTTTCCCACAGATGTTGACCTGGTTCTCTGTAGTCACTGTACTCTTCTTTAGATAAAAAAAAAAAACATTTGACTTTCATGTGAAAGTGAAACACAAGGCAGTTTATTGTAGTTTAAAAATTAAAGGGAATGATCTGTGTTCTCACCAAGATAAAATTTGCATGTGGCAATTTCACTGCAGACAAGCAGCCTTATGTGTGCCAGGATAATCAAAATTGTGCACATACATTTACATTTCTCACGGACTGTTTCACCAATATACTAAATAGAAATTTTGATTGCAAAACAAAAAATAATTTTGAAAAAAAAGTCGCTTGCCTGGTCACCATTTTTTTTGATTACTTCAAAATGTTTGTCTAATAAATTGAATATATTATAAAGTGTAAGGCTAGCTTCAAGTGGGACTAAAGTCCCATTTTGAAAATTCATGATCAGGGAGAATATTGTTGCAGAAAAGGAGACCTGAAGCAATAATCTTACCTGCCTGATCGTGCCAAGGAGCCATCAAAGAAGCTGAGCATGTGCAACTCAGCGATGGTTGCCAGGCAGACCCAGCAATCCTGGCTTCCCTTGCTTGTGCTAGGAATAAATTAAGTCCCGAATGCCTGCTTAGGAGTTACATCGTCCCGCCATGGTCCAGATGGCCGATCATAAAGAGGAACAAGAAAAGATGGTGACTGTGCCCCGCAAAAAGAACTCTGGCAATGCCCACATGTGATGCCTCTTTATGATTGAACAGAAAGCCAATGAATAAAGGGGGCAGGTCAGAGACAGTTCAGCTGGAGAGAATGGGGCTAGAGATGCTAGATGTTTATCAGCCAGGGAACAAGGGAGACCCTAGCACACAATTTGCTGCAGCCTCAAATGCACAATGAGAAGTTTAAGCTTTGGACTATCAAAACTCAGCAGTTTGCAGTGCAGGAAGCACACAAGCTTGACCCTCCCGTGCCAAGATGGATGCCACCTGAGACTGACAAATTCTGTCACAAAACATTGCTTATCAATTAAGTGGGAAAGAAAAAAAATGGAATCATTTAAATTTACAATTTAAAAGTCGATTGTACAGTACAGTTTTTCCCTCAAGTTACTTCCTTTTACATACCCAGCACAGGTATGTGCCAATGCAAACCTGAAAGTACACACCCAGGAGTAAGTGGACTCTTCTTGGTAAAAAATTAAAATTAAGCTTCTCTGGTGTAGCTACTCCATAATTACTGGAACAGCAGAAGCCTATGCCTGTGATGCATAGTACACCATGATGTCTATAATCCTTTTTATGACTTGATATTGTAAGGTCCCATCTTTCAAGAGCCTGTTGGCACATTTTCTGAAGGCTTACACTGTGCCATGCATACAAAGTTCTGTGTAGTCTTGGAACTGTTCTGTGCCAGACCTGGTCAATCAAGAGGCCAAAGACACTAAACATTGTGGAAGACCAGGTAAAGGTGGGTTTGCCACTGAGGGGCAGGGCTCCAACACAGCTTGGGGAAACTGCTCTGCCAGGCAAGTGTTATATTGGCATAAATGAGGTGTATACCACCGTTCCTGGGGCCCAAACTTTTGGTGGTTTAGATCCATGCACCAGTGGAGATTGTACAGATTTGGTCTTGTATATGCAACTCTGGAGTCATTTAACCTTTTACCATAAAGGTGCATTTTTACCACAATGCCTATTACTGTATGAATGGCAACCAGGCTTTTTTTCTGGGCATCTGCACTTCTGATTATAAATTGTTGATTGTCATTGGTATGGAAAGCTCCCATGTAACCTGTTAGCTGAAACATCAAATTTTTGCTTCTGCCATCACAAACCCTGGCTGTAGCAATGCCACATTCAAATAAACCAAAGTTTCTATTTAACTATAGGGAAAACACATAAGTTGTACGTGAAATGACAATTTAGAAAAATTCATTACCAAAAACTTTATTTTTTTCTGCAGCAAACGAGAACATTTAATTTTTCAAGTAATAGCACAACTTAAAAAACAAACTCAGAGTTGTGCTTAAATTTCACACAGAAGGGAAAGAAGAAAAAAAAACAAACAAACAAACCAGTTTTAAAAAGTTCATTTTACCCTGCTTGGGTTGGGTTGGTCTTAAGACCACAGAATCTGTGGCCACTTTACTAAAGGCACATTAACAAACAAACAAACAAATATTCAAGTATTATCCCAAGGCATTACATTTATAGTTATATAAATGAAAATACTCAGCATTCAAG
>NC_092858.1:44431891-44433643 GCF_032062135.1 Pyxicephalus adspersus | reverse complement strand
AGTGTTTAAATACTACTGGGTATTTCAGATTCATGGCTTCCCTCCATGTGTGCCGTGGGTCCTCCCACATGCCCCATCATTTGTGTCCAGTAGTAATTTAGGGGCTGGTAGATTTACAGTGCACAGGTTGGGGAAGATGGACAACATTGAAGGTACCAGTTGTAAATATCTGGAATTTGGCGGACTAATCAAAAAATTTAAAACCATTTGGGCTGGAGAAGGGCTTCAAAAATGAGGGGTGAAAAACTGCAGCATTTGCATGGTTAATACAATCATTCCATTTATAGCAGGAAATAACCTGTAAATGCTGCACTCCTAAACACAGATATGGACACAAGTGAAATATAAATAGCTTATTTAAACTACAAAAGACTCCCACCCTTCCCAAAACAGTTAACAAAATATAAATACATTCAGTAACAGTATATTCAGAAATGTAGAAGTGCTGCAAGTGTGTGCAAACTAACAAATAACAAGTCCAGGGCATCATAAGAGCTGCGGCTGAGGTGGTAGTGTGTGCTCCTTTAGGACATAACAGCACAGGACTGCAGAATGGTATAAGGCAGAAGATGGTTCATAACAATCGTATCAAAAAGGAGAGGGGAGAGGACAGGTAGAGGATACACTAAGAGTGCATCACATTGCCTGCTCAGGGGAAGAAGGGGGAAGGGGGAAGGGGGGTTTGCTGCTGCATTGATTTGGTGCACCGTATCTTTGGCCAACGTGCCACAAGCAGCCCTGGTTCAGGAGCCACAGGCTATGGAGATCAGCAAGCTTTTCACATGAGCTTGCACTTCTTTTCATCACTGAAGGATCTCTCCACACGGTCAATTTCCTCAATGATTTTAACAAAGATTTTTTTGCTATTCTGCAAGACACAAAAAGAAAAGAATTAGTGGAATGAAGACAAAAGCTTGCCGTTGGATGTAGAGACAAAAGAAGATGGTTTTAATCAAGTATAGGTGTTTTATTAAATGACAGTTGCCATTGCAGTATGCTTCTGAAAATGCCCAGTTGTTGGACAGCCATGCTATGGCATGCAGATTGCAATGTCTTCATGCATGTTTCAAGTCAGTGGGCCAGTGTGATAGAAAAAACCCACTTTAACATTGTTCCAACACATTTTGAAATTGCAGCACACAGGTTTCTTTAAAACTTCCAACCAATAAAGGTAATTTGTAGGAGGAGAGCATAGTATTCAATCACACACAGTGCAGCAAAGTCCCGGGATTCAATGATCTGCACACCTAATAGCCAAAAGTAAAGCACCTAAAGTATGGATACCATGCCAATTTATACTTATGTGGTGGCTACATTTGTTTTTTTTTTTACTTTGTGATCCTGCCGTTTATTTCTCGTCCTAGGATGACAACTCACTTACTGTACTACATTTCCTTGAGGAGCAGTGTAGTCACCATGGACTGCTTTCCCAATGGATTACAAAACACTTATTTTAGTTTAAAGAAAATGTATGTACTCTGCAGGTGGTAACCTAATGCAGTCACATCTATAGGAATTAAAAGCACCAATATGTGAATCTTTTTAAGGATAAATACACAAATATGAAAGATGTATTCACATACCTAGTTTAAAAATGTATTTGATTCAGTCTATACACCACACAAAAGACAATGTAAAAAAAAAAAAAAAAAAAAGTAGTATGTAATGAAGTAAGTAATGAAATTCTAGAAATATTTACCTCTGGGTCCTTAGCAGACACTTCCATAAATGCTGCTCCCCAGGAATCAGCCA
>NC_092858.1:44429506-44431261 GCF_032062135.1 Pyxicephalus adspersus | reverse complement strand
TATATATATATATATATATATATTATACACACACACACATACACAACATATTTCAGAGCCCTGTAAACTAAATAGGGTTTGTAAATGACAGACAAGACGAGGAGGAGAGGACCCTGCCCAGAAGAACTTGCATTCTAGGAGGTGGGGGAAGTAACAATAGGAGGGGAAATGTTTTGCTCACAAAGAGGACATAAAGTAATGGTGCAAATGAAGAAAATCAATAAATGTAGTGCCGCAAACTGAGCAGTAGGGGGAGCCAGAACACTACAGAACTATTTACAAGTTTCTAAAGGGAAAGTTAACTCACCTTCTTGCGCAAGTCACAGAATAAACTACAATGTATCCATGAATGCCAAAAATAGATGAATGGGGAATCAATGAGTACTCATCCTATAGACAAATGGAAAAAATAAAATTGTTTGATAGAGGGAAAAAAAAAAAAAATTATATACACATATACATATACACACACATACACTATAAAACACCAGCTAAAGATCAAACTTACATGCCCAGCAGTGTCCACCACATCCAGTTCAAATTCATCATTTCCCACCATGAAGGTCTTACTCCAAGCTGCAGGGCAGAGACAGGTGGGTTATAGACATGTAAACGTAAGGCACACATTTATATAGAGATAATCTATATATGTATAAAGATAATCTTACTGTGCTCAATGGTGGGTTCATAGACCTTAGGAAACTCTCCATGGATAAACTGTAGAGCCAGGGAAGATTTACCTGGAAGTAAAAAAAAATCCGTTATTAGTGACATTAAAGTGATGACAAAGGAAACAGCAATATGCCAATGCATAGCGCCCCATGAGCTGTGGTGCAGCTCATGCCCTGGAATTCACCATAAAAATACCAAGATCAGGTATGGACAGTCACCCAATAGGAACTCAATGGGGAAAATGTATACATTTCTCCTTTTTATTCATTAGATCAGTGATAGCCAAAAAGAACATTGCTATCTGTAATAGTAACATTTATCCCACTGGCCAGCATTGGCCTCCACACTAATGTCCTCTGAGCTTTGTATATATTAAGGGTTCACCGAAGACTTTATATTACAAAAAGGTTGAGAAAAGACAGATATGATTAAAATTAAACTCCTGGAAAATGTC
Organism: Pyxicephalus adspersus; assembly: GCF_032062135.1. NCBI lineage: Eukaryota > Metazoa > Chordata > Amphibia > Anura > Pyxicephalidae > Pyxicephalus > Pyxicephalus adspersus. The sequence continues at coordinate 44,430,135 of NC_092858.1, read as the reverse complement.
TAAATACAGATAAAATACATTCAGGGAGAAGTGTTACTTCTCCCCAGCATGAAAACATAGCTATAACCATTGTGACTGCTGTACAGCCGATAATTGGCCACTAGATGGCAGAACAAGCCTCGCTATTCACATACATTGAATCCAGAAACGCATGAGTGGAGATTCGAACAGCTGAGAGCGAAAGTTACAGTGAACATCGAAGCTTTATATGTTACAGCGATCATAGGAAGGGGAATATACTGGTATTCATGACTGCACTTGGTATGAAGTCTCCAATACAGCTAAATATTATCCTCAGACAAGAGAGCTGGTTGATATGGATCAGAGCTGAATATTCCATGTGGTTGCTATGGGCTACAGCACTTAGAACGCTACTAAGCCGATGATCACATATTAAAGCAAAACCCTGTAATCTCAATATACAAAAGGTGGGCACGTTTAGGTTTCTAGCCTCCCCATTTAGGTTTCTAGACCCCCCCACAGCAGGGGTCAGGGAAGGCGATGGGAGGGGGAGTTGTAGTGGCCACATATGGAGCTCTGTGCATTGACCCCCGCCCCCCTACTAGCCACCACACACATTGCAGTTTGCATCCCCCACCCCAGGATGAGCAGCTCCTCATTTATCTCAC